>NW_022683309.1:0-12256 GCF_011630105.1 Anneissia japonica | reverse complement strand
TATCCGTTAGCAGCCGTGTGAGAACATAGCCTTTTTCAACGAAATAATGTTTTGTTACTAAAATGTCATTGTTTTCAAAAAGTGAATATTTTCTCTACAAAAAGTCCTTTGTCAACAAATGAATTATTCCGTCATAGAGAAGGCTTAATTTTAGAAGAGGAGTTCAATCAAGACTTGTGGCTATAATAACAAAGAACATATACCAACAAAAAAATAAATAAAAAATAGAAAAAAAAACAAAAAAAACCCCTCTTTTGTCGTTAGAAATGTCTCTGTTGACAGAATATTCAATTTTAAAAGAGTTCTCTACCGATAAAATAGTTAATTTCTCGATAGAATAGTTTTGACAAAATGTCGGAAATGTTAGATCCCACTGGTTTATACATCTTCTAAAAATAAATTGGAAAATTTATAAGGGTAAAATCAGGTAGAATGAATGAAATAACGTCACACGGACACATAAACAAGAACGGACGGTATTTTAACAATTACGTGATCACACATAATCTAGATTAAGATCATTATTTGGAGCAAAACAAAATCAATTAATACAAGTAATTGTGATAAACCCTAAACAGAGGCGAAGAAGTCCATCACAGTGGATACTACTTAAAAAAAGTAACGTCCAGAAAGACTTAGGGTCTCGTTTAGGTTCACGGAGTTAAAACCACATTAGGCTTAAAAATGTTTGGAAGAAAATTAAGTTCATTGTATATAATGGGAATTAAATTAAATTTTATACTTCTTTTATGTATGTCTTACCTTTTTATGGCAGCATATAAGGCAGCATATCTTGGCCCATCACGTACTGTTTAAATTATTGTGGTTGATTAAAAGGAATCCTAAACCAATACGTATAAAATTGCAAGAAATCCGACTATTGTGGTTTCATTGGAAAGTAATCCTATTTCAAAAAGTATTGTTATGAAGGGGTGTGTCCTTAAAAAGAAGAGTTTCGAGCGATTTTAATTCTAATAGGGCGCCCCTATATCGTGACAGTGCATACAACATCAGGGAACCCTTGCAGTCATAGATTACTCTTTGGTAGGACATTTACAATTTTATACTCTTTGACTAAACTTTATTAAAATTATTTTTGTTTATAATCTGGATGACATTATACATTCTTTTAACTGTCTGCCTTACCTTGTTGGCAGCCTTCCCCAGCCCATCCTTCTTTACAAGCATCACCAACTGGGCAATTTCCACTATTTCGATTACAATTTGATGAGCCTTCACAGTGACATATTTTGGTGCACTGTTCGCCATAGAAGCCACCGGGACATTCGACATTCGGATCTCTTTCTACCATAGGAGGAAAACACATTTTGTAAAGATACCACAAGTAGTCATTGTTCTTAATAGAAGTACAGTAACATCTTTTCTTTTATCTTCCATGTTGTTTTTTTTTCTATCTTTTTGCACTGGTTTTTTTCACCCGGCACTTTGGTCACTTTCCATGCTTGGATCTTTTCCATACTTTGTCGAATCATAGACCACATAGGCGGATCTGGGTTCACATTTAGGGGATCGTGCAACTGGTGATAAGTGCACATAAGTGAAGTGTGTAATTATGTTAATCTATGATCAAATTGGTAGAATAGGAATTATCCTGTTGACAGTTGCACAGGAGAGGTGATAGAAGGTGAACTGAAAGGGTTTGGTGCAGTAGACATGCCCAAGCTGAATCACCTAAGGTTTAAGAAAGTGTGGTAGGTAATGGAGAGCACCACTGAAATGTGTGCACTATAAATACAAGAACAAAATTTAAAAGGACCTATGTAAGTACTGTTGATAATTTATAAATGTGAAATTATGTAGCTTCCATAGGTATTAATTATACGTTGAATAGTAAATGCAGGTAGTGGAATGCACATAGGCATTACATGGTATGTGGCTTTATACTTGCCTTGAATATGGTTAAAGTGGATTAGTTGTACATTTAATTGGTATGAGAATGAATTAATATTATTGTAGTTCTGGATTTCATTTATTTGTAGTGCCATCCGAGATGTGGAGTTTATATGCTTATGATGGTATGCTTATGATGTCAGCCCGAAAATGATGCTAGCCCAAGATGGGAGCATGATATAGGCAGTAGTTTGTGATTTATGTTTGAAGGTGCTGTGCTGTAGAAGTTGACGGTACTATGTATAAAAGTAATTATTCAAAGGAAGACAAGCAGAGGTGGTGAAGTTGGCAAGTTCATGGAAACTAAGGCAATGCTTTGAACATTTGCTTAAATACCTGAGTTATTATATATAATTTAAAATAGGCTTCATTAACAATTGGTACCAATTTGATTGTAGATACGTTTGTTTGATAATTATTATTATAATTATTATTATTACTCATATAAATGTGTGTTGTGAATGTTGATAATTTATTTTTGAACTTTCTTTGTTAACTTGTCGTTTTGTACATCACCTAAACACATAGTCGCAACACCCTAGTCAACGTTTCCAAGTCCACCTTGGGTGTGATACCCTATGTTGTACAGACATAGTAAGTCTAGTTAATGGCTGTATGCATTCTGATTTCTTTTTTAAACAACCTTATCATAAGTTTATTACTATATTAAAATTGATGATTTAATTAATGTGGTATATAAAAACTAAATGTACTTGTACAAACCTAGACAACGGCTGCCAGTGTAACCAGTATGACAAGTGACTCCTTCGTTGCAGCCCTCTGACGGCTGACAGTCAGCAGCGTCACAGTGACAATCAAGAAGGCATCCCGGTCCATATTTGTCTGTTGTTCCAGTGTCACAAACTAAGTAACATAAGCAGAATATATTCTGGAGAGCTTAATTTTGTTTTCTAAATATATTGTATACTGAATTCGTGTATGATACTTTATGATAAAAGAGTTGCGTGTACCGGAATATTTTTATATTGTGTAAGTTGTGTAGTACTCCAATAATTAGGGATGCGACTAATTAATGGAAAGAAAAGGGAAAAATCTCGCATGTAGTACCCATAGTAAATACTATTAAGTAGGGATTCAACTATGTCTGTCTCTTATACACATCTAGATGTGTATAAGAGACAGTATATAAATCAAGGTAGCCGTTAATACTGTTAAATTATCTTTGAATTTATATATATTTAAAGGAAATATCCAGAAAGCAAGTAGAATAATACAACGAATTATATAACTTGAAACGTAAAAATAGTGGAATCTGACAAAGAAAGGAAAAACCCTCAGCCTCCACCCAAAACGTAATTATTATTCATTGGATTACTCTTCTCGTTGTTTATAGGTTTTCCCATCCTTTTAATTCACTACACACATAAATACATAAATACATATAATAAATAGATAATAAAAGAATATAGAAACGATTATATATACATATGTAAACTTTAGAAACACTTAATTGGAGAAAACCAATATTTCGACTTATCCCTAGGTCTTTATCAAGGTACACTATTATCATTTATATTAGTGGTTTTAAAATATAATTATAATATATATATGTATATGTATATAAAGTATATATAAATATTGATTTTGGATCAGTAAATCGAAAGAAAAATCTAATCATTAGCGTACTATACTGGCCAAAATATGTAAAACAGTTCAATTAGCATTTTCATGTGAAATGTTGTTACCACAAAATCTGGACAATGTTGCAAATATTTTAATGCCTATAACAACTCCTTGGTAAGAAACGCAAAATAGTACCACAAATTCAAGCTGTAGGCACACACTCTATTGAAAGAGTAAAATCTACAATTAATTAAAGACATAAATAGCTGGATCATGGACCTATTAAATTAATAGGTCCATGGTTGGATGTACTACTAGGCTAATTTCCGAAACTGATTTTGTTAAAATTGTGCTATAAATAGTAGTTGGATTGTATATCATAACTGAATTTTATTTTTATTCAATTCAGGACAGCAAAGGCGGATAATAAGATAGTATAATTTGTTATATTAATTGTTGGAACATATAAAATATCTGAAATTTTAACTGACTGCTTTTGATAGCTTTTCTTAATTATTTTAATGATTCTTGTTTTATTTATTGAACGTGTAAAATATAAAATATATTAAACTGTATTTATTCTAATTAAACTATAATAAACTAATTTTCTCTGGTTTCTTTAAACCTAACTACAACTTAATCGGCTGGAGTATTGATCAATTGATCGATTGTTCAATGAGTCGATTGATCAAAAGTTGATCAATCGATATATTAATTTGTTAACTGGTTGATTAGCGGTTGATCGGTTGGTGGTTTGGTCGGTTGATTAATTGGTCGATCTGTTGCTCGATCGATCGATCGATTGATTATTGATTGATGACAATGTGTGAAAAGTACTGTTTAGATTTATTTATTATATTGGTACAAATTAATAATAGATTGAAAAAATATCACATAGACAAAGATGCAAATCAATGCGTTGAAAGTTACCTTGGCTACAATCAGTGTCACCATATCCGGACATACATGAACAACCGAAAGGATCAGGTAGACAAAACATGACATTTGGACAACCTGGATTATTTGAGCTGCAAATTATATTGCATTCGCGCCCCCAGTTGTTATAACCACACGCTATGAAAAGTAAATCGAGAATGTTATTAAGTGAGATCACTTCTCATTCGTTGACATCTGCTAGGCCTACATATTTGTGATCAACTCTACTTTATCAGTACACTTAAAAATTGTATGTTGGTATTTGTATAATTATTCTGCACGTATTAATCTTTAACAGTAACATTTAATATATTGTATGTAAGTTTTGAAATAAACGGCTTTAAAAGACATGTAATTCAGAGGTTTAATAAATAGTATGTATTTCAAAATTAATTTAATATGCCTACAATTTTAATTAACTTTAATTTTCTACTGTTTGGCTGATAGCTTGAAAATGCCGACAATAAAAAGGTTTTGCCAGAGACGGTCACATCTACAGTTCTTGCATTTAAGTTACGTCTAATAGTAATACCAATTAAAAATTGGAATTAAAAAACACATAAAAATGCTTTAGTGTATAGTATAAACATAGTATATTTATATAAAATATTGTATATCGGTAAAATTGTGGTATCTTGATAAATATATCATTGAAAGTTTAGTCTCTAATAAATATTTATCATATTATTGGATAATGTTGTGTTTTACTGTTGTACATTGTCATATTTTCCCCATGAGAACGAATAATATTATACCTACCTTCTTCACAGTTATCTCCAGTGAAGCCCGGCGGACAGATGCAAGATCCGAATTGATCAGAACACACGCCTCCATTATAGCATATAGGGCAATTGATTTCACAATTAGGATGCAGCCACTTTCCTTGAGGGCATTCTGTCGATTGATTAGAAAGCAAAATTATATATATAATAATAATAATAATAATAATAATAATAATAATAATAATAATAAAAATAAAAATAAAAATAATAATAATAATAATAATAATAATAATAATAATAATAATAATAATAATAATAATAATATAAACCATATTCTTCGTATAAATTGCTATAAATAATATAGAAAAATGTAAAAATAAAACCCTAAAAGAAACTCAATTTGGTTGTAAAAACAGAGGGGCTTAAATTTTTAAAATTATACAAAAGAAAAAAAAAAGTTTAACGATTAAATACAATCAACAAAATTTAGAGAAATAGAATACATCATTGACGCAAACAAACCTTCTAAGTCTAACTTAAATAGGAGAAAATAATAAAGAATAATTTACAAATACAAAATTACATATAAAATTTGGAAAACAGTCACAAAATAATGATAAAATAATAATAATAATAATAATAATAGTAGTAGTAGTAGTAGTAATAATAACAATAATAGTAATAATAATAATAATAATAATAATAATAGTAATAATAATGATAATAATAATAATAATAATAATAATAATAATAATAATGATAATAATAATGATAATAATTTTTTATTTGCATTTTTTCGGTGATATAGGCTAAATGAAGGCAGACAGACTCATCTACAAATTAAACCTGCATTCACATCAGATCCAAACCGATTGAAATCATTATAATAATAATAATAGTAGTAGTAGTAGCAATAATAATAATAATAATAATAATAATAATAATAATAATAATAATAATAGTAATAATAATAATAGTAATAATAATAATAATAATAATAATAATAATAATAATAATAATAATAATAATAATAATAATAATAATAATAATAATAATAATAATAATAATAATAATGATAATAATAATAATAATTTTTTATTTGCATTTTTTCGGTGATATAGGCTAAATGAAGGCGAGAGAGACTCATCTACAGATTAAACCTGCATTCAAATCAGATCCAAACCGATTGAAATCAGGCCGCGTTCCGAAGCGCTGAACGCCATTGTCCCTCTTCTTACAAACTGATTCGGTTTTCAAATCGGTTCTGTAAGCCTTCTGATCCTAAAATTCAAAATCGGTGTAAATGCACCTTAATGTGGCATTGCCAGGTTCGTTTGGGGCAGATCTTTTTCCTTTGACTTTACCAGTTTTTAATTAAATTGTTACGTGTATGCATTGAGGGGGCAATGAAGGCCGTTTTCCATTGCTCCGACATTGACGATGTCTTTCCAATTTGCTGTACTGATTCCGAAAATTTATTTTCACTAAATTTTTAAATCCTAAATTTTGCCTTACGATTTCGTCAGTCAAGTTGTTCACCATACAATGACTGCCTGGGAAGTTATGCCATTCATGCGATTGTTGTAGAGATATTTGTAGAGTTATAATTTTAAAGGAATTGTCATATAAGATATCCTGTCTTGCATTTCATGTTATTCATGTTGTTGCACAGACATCATTGAAGACAAAAGTAGTTCTATGATGTCTGTATTTCACTACCATACAAAAGTGTTCCAAGAACGCATGCATCAAAACAATTGTTTTTAAAAATAAACAGGCCTTCTGTTTCTCTATCTACTTCTAAATCTACCAAACATTGCTGAAGTGTTAAATGTGAGACAGAAAAATTATGTGGAATGCAAGCTGATAACTTCGCAAATAACATTATTATGTACACAATTAATTTAAAAAAAGGAAACATTTTTTAAAGACAGTGTCACACACCGATAAATAAAGTAAAATCTAGAATACAATAAACAATTATGCTTGTTTTTAATAAAATTTACCTCGAACAAGTACTCGTACAATAGCGTGTTGACCCTGATCTCGTTGTCCTTCCGGGTAGCATTCGTAGATACCAGCGTCTTTTTTCCGAACATTTTCAACGGTAACAATGCTGAGACCGTCCCATTCCATTATATTTGATCCTCCATCTTTTTTCCATCGTAAGCTGCTAATTTCAACACCATCAACTGTCATTATCAGTTCAAGCGTTTCACCGATACTGGTTGTATGCTGTCTCTTATACACATCTAGATGTGTATAAGAGACAGATTTGATAAGCAAGCACCTAAAAAGTAAACGTAAGTAAAACAGCCAGAAATAGGATCAGAGCTTTAAGTCAACAATAGTCCTTACTCAGTGGCGAGTGAGTGAAAGTAGAAAAAGTCAGATAGCATAAAGTGAGAAGTCATGCAAGTATGATTAGAAAAAATAGGCTCTGTGAGATATTGCAGTGAGGGTAATGAACAGCGTAAAGAAAGAGTGAACAAGAAGGCCAACATTAAACTTCAGACACACGATACACATTGTTTATGGCTTCCAATGGGCAAAACCTTTTGGAAGGTGTATGTGTACTTGACATTGGCATTAGTAGCCACTCACCTCTATATGTACTCATACCTACAGTACAGCAATACCTCTAAAAAAAACCCAAATCATCTCTCTTGACCAATCTGGCTAATCTGGTCGACATTAACGAAATATGGTGTGAATGGACAAACATTATGCAAGTAAGACGTTTAGACCTAAAAAGAACACCGAACCGTGGATCAATTCATCAATTCCGAAATTAAAGGCTTAATCATATACCGCAAGCAACTTTTTAGGAAAGAAAAAAAATCAAAAGTGATTGACTGAAATATAAATAATTAGGAATAGGGTCACCTCATTAACTAGTAATAATAAAGTTGAATTCATAAACAGTATATGTCATAGATCAAAAGAAAAATCCTGCCAAGTTCTGGCAACATTTTGATAAGATTATCGGGCGTCAAAGCAAGAGAACAAACTACGATACTGTAAATCCATAAACGTAAACGGACTCTGCCAACTGTGGATCTAC
Source organism: Anneissia japonica (assembly GCF_011630105.1). Classification (NCBI taxonomy): domain Eukaryota; kingdom Metazoa; phylum Echinodermata; class Crinoidea; order Comatulida; family Comatulidae; genus Anneissia; species Anneissia japonica. Next base: position 4,039 of record NW_022683309.1, on the reverse strand, counting down.
TGCTAATGCATCCAACCATTTTTCCTGCTTCCACTGCTTTCTTTCTTCTTTCCTGTTAAACATATTGACGCCTCCGCTTTATCGAAGATTCCTGATACCCTCAATCGTCTAACTACTTCGGATCAGATTTCAAACATTCTCACATCGAACAAAGTCAACTGAACCTGATGGTCTCTCTGCTTTATCTCTTAAGAGCACTGCTCCTGCCATATACTCTTACATTTCTTTTATTTTTTATTCAATGCACTACTCGTGACAGCAGTTATTCAACCTATTCACAAAGGGGGTTCGTATACCGATATAAGCAACTACCATAGACCAATTTCAATCATGCCCTTGATTGCCAAATTTGACGAGAGAATCATCTATGAACAAGCCTTTAACTTTCTTGATCAACACTCATACAGTACTTCTGTTCACTAGTTAAATTGGTGTATAAAGCCAGGCTGGCATACGACAAAAAACATGTTCTAGGTGCTGTCGTGATAGATTACTTTTGGGCATTTAATTCAATATTTAAAAGAGTAAAATGCTGTGATTATTTCTCAATGGACTCCAGTACTAAGGGCATTCAAGTTCCCCAGGGATCCCTAATGGGTCCTCTTCTCTTTTCAATATATTTGTACGATTCTTTTTATTGGGTGTGCACCTTTTTCTAATTCTCTACATACTGATATCGTCACCGTTTTCACAAAGAGACACATACTTCAATTTTGAACAAAACATCGTTTTGAGAAAAACGCGTTTGAAGTATAATACTTCACAAAACCTAATTTTCACTATCAAGATATCGACATCTTAAATAGTTTTTGTTACATATGTTTAATTTTTAATTACTGTGAAACGTTTGTCTCTGTTCATGAAAATGAAAAAATAAACCCAGCATAGGTTGTTTACACGTACAGCAAAGTTTGTGTCTCTTCGTGAAAACGAAAATCTCAATTTACGTGTTGTGCTCTGTTGGCAGATAAACTGGGTTTTAGCCTATGTTTTTCCGTAGTCAAGTGTGATTATAGGCCTACAAGTCTTATCCTGCTTAAAGCATTATGGTTTTACTAATAATTCCACACCTGCATGTATATAGGCCTAGTCCAAATTATAGGCCTACTGCGAGAAGGATACCTTATGCTTATATGAAAGTTAGGGAATCTAACGTTTACCTATAGCCCACGGTGTCTTCACGAATAGGGGTTTTGGACAAAAAGAGTTGAACTATAGAGGGCGTTACATTACGTAATTCTTCTGAGTCAGCGAAATCAATGAAGTGGAACGATGTATTGATCACTACGCTAACGAGTTTATTAGTACAGGAATTCGCGTAATATATCAGATATTACGGAAAATATAAGCTATCTTTCATGAATTCAAACTAATTACAAGTTACTTATATGTGTATTAAACCACACATTTCAATTATTACGTTTTAAAAAAAAAGTTTACTTGTATTTTTAGTTGTATTTTTGAGGCCTATTATACAGAGATGAAGTAAACAAACAGCGCCACCACCCAAAGTCAAGGTACTTAAGTGCGAAACTTTAAATCGTCTGTCAACACATGTTATCCATCATTTAGAAATCTGGTTTTTTTTGTATACTTTCTTATTAGATGTTATTTTATTCTGTTTCAAAAGCAAAAAATTTTGTAACGGTTGAATTTTGAGAAAAGGGTATATAAAAATGCACTTAATTAATTACTCGTGAACACTATAAAAAAAATTCCCAATCTATTCATAACACTGTAAAAATAGGGGAACTCCACTATCAAACGTATTATCGAATGTTAACAAATAAATTATTTGATATAGCAGATACCATATTTTCATCAGTTCACAAAATGGAACGCGCCCGGATCCCTAGGCCGGATGTGAGCTCGGTCAGTTTTTCTTCTTGAAAGCCTTTCATAAGATTATTTTTAATATATAACTGATTCCAAGAAAACTGCCTTTCTGTTGCAAAAGTATGACGTTGTAAGTAAACGACTACTCACAAGCCAGCTCAAATCCCACTGAAAACACGCAATATCGCTTATATTTTCGTAATTTAAACCAAAAATTACTTTTATCTTCAATTTTGAAAACCTTTATTCGATTGACCAAAATAAAAACCCAACTAATTACAAAAAAGAAACACTATGGTGAAGTATGCACACATCGCCACACCAACATTAACACATACTGATAAACCCACCTTCTTTTGCTAGAAACACCATTGACGCTGAAACAATGTAACCATTAAATTCTGTCCACATGTATTTTACACCAATTCTGCGTACACCAACATCAGGGGGAAATTCGAGCCAACATCTAAATGCGTTCGTTGTTGCTGTGCATGCAGAGTAAGTTGTACCAGAAGTGAATATAGAATCCTCTAGATTGTTGTCTAGATTTACTAACTCATTCTCCCCATAATGCGTCCCGCTGTCGTTCACCCATAAACCGATACCAAACATGACGTTGAGGTTGTCTCCATCGTCCTGGCCTGTGTAGGCACGCATATCCGTTTTAGTTCCACTGTCTACAATGTGAGCTGAACTAAATGCAGTAATGTCTGGTACCTTGCCTGAAATGATGGCAGCCAAATACATTTATAAAGTTAATTATTACCATAGATTGAAAGCAGCGGTTCTAATTAATATCAAACATGTTTTATTATAATAAAATATACCTATCGTTATGGAGCTTTCTGATTTCACCAATTTCAGTAATTTTTATATTCAAATATAAAATATACATAATATTTATTAAGCTTTGTAATCATAACAAAGAAATCAAAATGTTCGTTATGTAAAGAGTAAAGGTTATACGTTTTACACAATTCTTTATTAGCTTTTTTGACGACGCTTAAAAGAGTGTAGAATTGAATTTGGTTAAAATGAAATTAAACCTTTTGGAATGCTAAGTGAGGAGCTTGATGTCCCAGTCATATCTGCACCTTTGTGCTCATAGTTCACCATCACAACTACTTCGAATGAATAGTACACATACACTTCAGGTAGTAGGACCGTATAATCTGGCAAATGGAGAGGTTCGTCTACAATAACTGAGTACACAATACTTGGTGTATTCACGTTCCAATACTGTATAGTGTACCCTTGTACAATTCCCATGCCGGTATGTGCATCGTAGCTCCAAGTATCGCATGTTAAAGTGGTTGAAAAGTTTGCAAGGAGATTGAACGTACACGGGTTAGATGAAAAAGAAGGAGGCACTGTAAAACACAAAAAATTGGTCTCACGAGGGAATTATATAATTTGATAAAGGCTTCGGAGTGATTGTATTTCAAAGTTCGCTTAATAAAGCCAAGAAGTTTCAGACCCTTGGAAGTGACATCATTAACGTGAGCACCCCATGATAAATTAGATGCAATGTTAACACCAAGGTACTTGTGAGTAGAAGTGAGCTGAAGACAAGCCTCATTGATGTGATAACTTTTTGGAGATTGTGCTCGACTAGTTGATCGAGTGATTCGCATTATTCTACATTTGTTCGGGTTGAGGGACATTCCACACCCCTCGCTCCACCTACAAACATGGTCGAGATCACTCTGGAGGATGGCTTCATCATTAGAAGAGAAAGTAGTACGATAAAGAAGAGTGTCATCGGCGTAAAGAGGGATAAAAGATTGGATAGTATCAGGAAGGTCACAGATAAATAAATTAAAAAGAATAGGCCCGAGGACTGACCTCTGGGGGACCCCAGAAGTCACAGGGGCAACAGGAGAAGATTGACCCCGAAAAAGAACATTTTGAGAGCGCCCAATGAGAAAAGAATGAAGCCACCTCCAGAGCGAGCCACAAAATCCATAATTATAAAGTTTAGCCAGAAGAGCGGAATGATCAACCCGGTCAAATATAGAGCTGCAATCTAGAAGCACTACGTCAATATGGGGAGGGGATCTTGAGTCAAGAATTGCAGACCAATGGTGAATCACTGACGACAAGAGAGTAGAACAAGAACGGCCCTTAATGAATCCATTTTGAAAACTGGAGACAAGCCCTTTGTCTAACATAAATGATGTAATGTTGTCAACTACTACTCTTT
>NW_022683308.1:1649-2218 GCF_011630105.1 Anneissia japonica | reverse complement strand
GCATATACCTTATACCATATATTGTTTTTCCTAATTTTGTAATTGTAATTTTGTAATTTTGTATAAAGATTAAGTTGATTGATTTGCTGTTATATATATGCATTTGTGGAAAAAACCTAATAAACCAGCATACAAACCGTAGGAATGTAATCGAGTACATGGTTTGGCGTCACTGTATTTAAACAAGGTAATTCAACAAAAGGACGCACATCTCCGCTCTCGAACATAGCGCGTGCGTACAGTCCTTTGATCTTTACTGTGGCATCGACAATCCGATACTAGTTGCGAGTACAGCCGTCAATTATTAGTCTATGCGTGCCATTCGTTTTATGGTGTTAGTTTTTATTTTATTAATTTTGGGTACTTCGCAATGTCTGTTACATTTGATTTTTTTTTACCGCGAGCTTGTTAAATGCTTCTATAAACTGCAATTTGATTTGTGAAAATTTACCAAAAAAATGAAAAGTTACAGCAATTCAAAATTTACGAATTTTATAAAATTTCATGTTCTTATGTAACATTAATCTGTCATTTTGACAATGTTGGCATAAGGTGCCGAGGACGAACAA
>NW_022683308.1:0-1617 GCF_011630105.1 Anneissia japonica | reverse complement strand
ATTACGGAACATTTATTAATTTTTTTCTGCGAAGTGAGTCTCATGAACGACAATTCACCACAATTTTGGTAAAATTAATGTTGAAATGAAGAATATATTTCAGTCTAATGATAGTGCAAAATATCATTAGGCCTTTGTAATCACCGCACGATGCGCGACTAACATGGCAACTAACACGCGCGTGGGTAAATCGTCACGTACGCTGACGGTTTATGGTCTGGTTGCTATGGTTTTTGTGACGTTCAGCGTGTAGGGACGCACGTGCGCCTAGAATGTCGATGCCAGAGTTAAAACCTTTGATGTCCCGAGATGTGCGTCCTTTCGTTGAATTACCTTGATTTAAATAGTAGATGAAAAATATAATCAATTGAATCAGATGCAGATCACTGAAAAAGAAAACCAAACTGAAAGTTAGAAAGATTAGACTGCACAACAGTATTAGGTCGATCACATAATATGACACTTTCAAGGAGTTTGCATAAAGGAGAAGTGACACAGGGCGATAATTATGAAAATTAATTTTATCAGGTTCCAAATGAATTATGAATTGGATGCGCAATGGCTTCCTTCCAATCTGCAGGAATACAACAGTTGTTATCGGAAAGAGTAAAATAAAATAGTCAGGAAAAGGAGCACACAAAGGATCAAACAGCTTAATAACATTTACGAAGAGAATTCAGGACCTGGAGATTTAGAGTTACTAAGATTTTTAGATGCAGGGAGAACGTCAGATGGGGTGATATTTAGAAAGTCATGGAATAGAGGTGGGGCACATGAATTTGGGATAGAAAAGGGAGAGTCAGATGAACATTTATTAGTAATTATCAAAATAACTGCGAGGAAATAACATGAGGCGAATTAATGTGTGCAGCACTGATTTGAAAGTTTGCGAGGTCTTATTGCTGGTTGGTAAAATGTTTTGTATTTTTGACCGTCAGTTACATGGAACGTCCACCGTAAACGGAGCCATCTGAAACATCCGTATACACCTTATTATTTATTGAATTTCATTTTAACTGAATATCGTGATGGACCACAAGACGAGTAGGCCAATTAAATAAAAAGATTGTGAAAATCATATCTATTATCGGTGCAATGACGATTGATTCCATACAAACAATTACAAGCAATAAATTTCACCACATTTATCCTGCTCACACAATACCTATTTCACTTAAAAATAATTATCGCAATCAATTTAGGCCCTTTATGCATGTGAAAGGAGCAATATATTGCCGGGTACATGCTGATTACAGCACAATTATCGGTTAAAACAATATTAAATAATGTTTAATAATGATTAAAATCATGGTGCTTTTTTTATTAAATCAATTTAACAACAATAATAATAATAATAATAATAATAATAATAATAATAATAATAATAATAATAATAATTGTCGACTTATATAGCGCATATTGTAGACTAACCTCTATGCGCTTTACAATAACGATATCGATAATTTAAGGTGATTGTAATACGATAGCAATAATGATGACACTAAAGATAGTAACAACGGTAACGATAGCCATCTCAAACATCAATATACATCTCATTAGTTATTTAATGGCAACGGTATTAATTTATAGTTTACTTTTGCTTAATAATAATATTGT
>NW_022683307.1:0-833 GCF_011630105.1 Anneissia japonica | reverse complement strand
TATTGCTACTTTTATATAAAAAAAAGTTCTTTGTAACAATTGTTTTCCTTTTACAAATAAAAAAAACCAAAATATATAAACACTACAGTATACAAGATGAGAAAACTGCCAAGTGATGAGATGCTGATTCTTCCCACTCTGTTTATAACAAAAGAAGTTAAATTCACTGTGAAACAGTCCCCCAGACATCCCCCTCCCTACTGGAAATGGATTGCTACAAAGCTGAAGACTAAAATAAATTGGCAAATGTGATTGTCCCAGAGTTAGTCTTCCCACATGTTGAATTTCCAAGTCATCGTTTTATATAATGTTATTTCCATCCATAATGATCAGCTCTTAACATGGTTGACTCGGTTATTCAATGCCAACACATTATTAGCAGCCAATTCATATTCTTGACAGCAATTTGACCTCTGAAAGGTCATTGTTTGTCAAAGAACAGGGGCCTAAGATGACTGAAAAGTGGAGTTTCCTTCTTTCGTTCTGCCGGGTAAAATCAATTAATTTAGGCGACGTTTGTAGACTAACCAACACGTACCAACGTCCGCATGTCGCGCTAGCCTTCTCCTACTCTAGGCCTAGACTAGCTAGGATGGTATAAGCCTAGCCTTGAAGGGACGAAGGTCCAAATGAAAAATGACGTCACTCCTTGATAGCTAACATTGTCTATTTAACATCACAATAATTCATTATTAAACCTATAGTTGTTTTTTGAATTGTACTCCACAAATCTCAGCTGATACCTAGCACAACTCGAGTAACGTCTCATATCTATTGTCGTGACGTCATGGCTGGCTGTCTCGCACTTGCGATGTCTCGCACTTGTGATCAAA
>NW_022683306.1:0-885 GCF_011630105.1 Anneissia japonica | reverse complement strand
CGGGGGCGAAGCCCCCGAAGCCAGAGCAGTTTTTGTGTTTAATGGGTCTATAATTATGTTATAAAAGCAGCTTGGCCTATGTTTTGAAAAAGATCTATGTAATGGAAAGGTGGTAATATAATAAAATTAGAAATTATTTTCTGAGAGTTGGCATGTTTAAATCACACCGAAAGATATAAAAAAAAGCTCATCGCATAATCAATATCAATATACTCAACACGTTTATTATTATAAAACAAAAAAAAAAGCTATTCTTCTTTTTCCTCCTCCTCCTCCTCTTCTTCTTCTACTACTTCTTCTTGACTCTCATAATAATAGTACTATTTTACTACATGGCTAAAAAAAAGCACAAATACTGCCATTACTACTGATAGGGCCATCGTTAAATTAAGTCAGAGCCCAAAATATAGCATAATTCGAAATTATTATTTTAAGACTTTATAACATAATACATAGCCTACTCATTAATAATAGCTGAGATGCACATTTCAGAATTAATAATCGTTTTTAGTATATCTTACTGAATATTTATTGTCTACAAAATGAAATATGAATTACATGCATCTTTAGAAATAAAATTTCTACAATATTATTCTTGTTTTTATGTAGATAAATGTTCGATAAATTCTTTCTTTCATAAAAAAAAAAAAAAAAACAAAAAACGAAATTTAGACGAAATTCAGCGCGTCTATTTTCATTCTAATCAATGGCGTTTGTAAACGTGCACGGACGTCATCTTCGAATCCCAGGACTTCCGACGGTAAAGCTGGCCTGCCTGCCTAGGTCCGTCCCAGGCCAACCAATAACAATTAACAAAATTTATTTTTTTAAATATAGGCCTATGGCGCATCCTGTACATGCACTTCAACTTTTACAACAAAAGCC
>NW_022683305.1:0-1241 GCF_011630105.1 Anneissia japonica | reverse complement strand
AACGTCTACATGACATTATATTTAGGCGCATATATAATATAAAAACAAATAATAGAAAATAATTTCAATTTATATACTTATTTAATTTAATACACCAATGGGATAAACCCATTTTAATAATAATGTACAATTTAAATGCATCAGAAGAGGAAAATCTGATCCGAATGAAAAGGAAACCTTGCCTCCACCAGGACTCGAACTCAGCACCTTTTTCTTAACGTGCGAAGGTCTTACCAAATCAACCACAGAGACCTGTGGTCGAGATACATATTTATATATTACAACATTATTATTATTCTATCTTTTAACTAGTATTGTATTTATATACTACTACACAGCAAAGTATTTTAATTTATATATAGCATATGTGTATAAGAGACTATATACATACTGTATATAAGGTATTTCACTAGTAGAATCTTGCCACTGTTCTGATTATTTAATAACAATCTGAGAAGATGTATTATTAAGATGTCATACAATATTGATCTTAAATGACCTATTTATGACCATAATTATCTGACCATGTCACCACTTTTATTTTAAACTTTTGTGGGGGTAACTCACAATTTTTTTCATCATTTTTAATTTAAATAAACACATACTGTACCAGGGTATACAATAAGAAATCCTGTCAAAAAAATATGAGATTTTGAATATTATAAATACAAAATAAAATGTCATGAAAGTAATGTCATCATAGTGTGAGCAAAACATTATTGCATATTTAATTATATATATATTTATTTATATATATATACTTTTTACACAAGCATATATACACATACATACTGTATATACATATACACATATATATATATATATACACCCAACAAACACACAATACATACATACATATATATATATATATATATATATAATGAATATATATATATATATATATTATCTTTTGTGGGGGTAACCCACAATTTTTTCATCATTTTTAATTTAAATAAACACATACTGTACTACGGTATACAATAAGAAATCCTGTCAAAAAATTATGAGATTTTGAATATTATAAATACAAAATATTATTTAAATTTCATGAAAGTAATGTCATCATAGTGTGTGCAAAACATTATTGCATATTCAATTATATATATATATATATATATACTTATACACACATGCATATATACATATACTGTACATACTGTATATATACACATATATTGAATTGGAAAAGGACTAAATTGACCAGTTGAATTCGCTCTGTATTGCACAACTTGCGTCCCATA
>NW_022683304.1:2834-10017 GCF_011630105.1 Anneissia japonica | reverse complement strand
TCACATTTTATTTGACAAAAAATTGTGACGTGCCTAAATATGGGTATGATGACATATATCATATCGTATATATGAATATAATTAACCAAATATGAATATGAATATATAGCCACATCATGAATATATATGGGCATACAACAGTGTTTTTTTTTTGTCGAATAAAATTTGATATTGTGGACAAGACATTGAGAGTGATAATGGTGTATCCAGTTGGGTAAAACTTAGACTGGGTTCCAGTCGTCCCTAATCTTTGTCTTAATCAGTTAAAATGCTTAAGAATAAATCGATTTTAGCACAAATGGCGTTCCATATTACTTATGTGCATGGCGTTCCATAGTATATTTTTTCTGGGATTTAATTCGCCCTCTATAGCTCACAGGGAACGGAGTACGACTGTCGTACAATGCAGTGAGTGCCCGGGTTTAGGATGCGCTTAGGTCCGAATCTGCGTTGTGCAGAGAACTTTGGACAGTCACGAACATCTGTCGTCGCACAATCTGAAACTCTAATGTCAAGGAGTTAACATATTTTCGGAAGTCTAAATCATAGAAATACATAGCATAAGAACATGTGTGTTTAGTAGTGGGCAGACAGGTTCATTGAAGTAAACATTTAACCACATTATGCTAACTTTAAGCAATGTACTTGACGTGGTTCGTTTTGAGGGAGGGAGTAGATAAAGGCCTGGTTTTCATAAAAATCCCTACACAGTCACTACAGCGTTTTCACAGCAATCTTTGCTCTGCGTAGCTGTCCCCGACGCAATCGGGAACGCTCTCTGATTCAACTGACCTATCAGCGTAGTCAAAAGAGTCGGCGATAGCGTGTAACGATTTTTATGGAAACCACGCTGAAGTCTACTACTTCTATAAAGACGTTATGTATTCACTGCTGTCTGCCTGTTAGCAGATTTATGCAAAACCTAATCATCATAAAATGTTATGGTATGGTACTAACTTTTTTTGTTCGTAATCTTACAATAATATATAGTAATGTTAATTAACATTAGTAGTTAATATGCACTTTGAGTAATACCACTGTCATAGCGCCACAAACACTGCATTCTGCCTTGTATATTGGCGATATACAAATCCTTGTTAATTCATTGATTGGTTGATTGATTGATTGTTGGATTGATTCATATGGGCTAACGAAGATGTAATTAAATTTTGGGATAAAATATTAATTACAAGGTGAGTCACAGAAATTTTAAATGACTTTGAATGCCCATAAACGGCTAGCTGTATTGCATATTGTTCAGTATTCAGGCACAGTGCTAAGGTAGCCTATTTACAGATTTATGGAGTGACTGCTCCATCGCTCATTTTTCTGTTACTGTTTTGATTAATTTTGAGGTGTCAACATTTTCCTATCTGTGGACATGTTTTATTCATAAAGCTTGGTTTCCATAAAAATCCTCCACGCTATCGCCGACTCATTTGGCGACGCTGATTGGTCAGTTGAATAGGGCGCGTTTATGATTGCGTCTAGGACAGCTATGCATTGCAAGATTTCAATGAAAAAGCTGTAGCGACTGTGTAGCGATTCTATGGCAATCAGGCTTTACATCATGATCGGGGTCTTGAGTTTGAATTCAGATAAAGAGAATATATCTTTTCAAAATAAATCTATTATGAATAAAAATATTAAGAATGATAAATTGTCCTAATACTGTATTTAGGATTCTTTTTGCAAATATGGAAGGGAATGCAGATAGTTTATTTAAAGAAGAAACAAGAAACAAGGCAAATACACGTTGAATTAATGAACTCGGAATATTAGTTAGTGTTTAATACCATAGATAATAAGCAATATTCTACATGCCAATTATTCTTTATGAAAACAAATTTCTTTGTTTTCAAAATAGAATATTTATTTATTTAATATCTTTAACCAAGGTGACAAAATCATTTGTGGAAATGGTTTTTTTAATAAAATATAAATTTTATTTATATATTATTAAAGAATCTCTATTGAGATCCAGCGGGCCGCCACTGATGCACGGTAGAGATTGCATCTTTAGATCTCCGATCTTGTTCACAAATTCACGGACTAGTGCTGTCTCGTAAGAATTACACATCTAGATGTGTATAAGAGACAGTACATGAACCGCTTCGTATCTTTTGAATTACTTTAAAGTTATTTTCTTTATTTAGTACTAAAGATAGTCCGTACCATGGTGCTATGCTCTAGAAAATTACTTTTGAAGATATATTTTTAAAGCAATTGTATTGTCGACACGCACGTTATTGTTTGGTTCTTTAAAGCTGTTTAACTATTTTGTACATGATTAGAATGACTTTGTATAAATATACTTCATCATCTTGATTCATGACAATATCATATTCGCTCTTCCCACATATGTCAAGTCTGGTCACTGGGTGTTATGAGTCAGTGAAGGAAAGTTTTTATGTCTTGTATACAGAGAGCCCTGCACATTATTCAGAAAATGTCCTCGCATTAAGATAACTTCTATAAATATTTTAAAATGTTTGAACAACAATTTATACCATTCTTGGTTCAATTCGAGATGATATAGAGAAGGAAGAAATCGTTTTCCTAAAAGGCATAAGTGGGAAGGAAAAACTGGCAATGTCTTTAGCCAAAAAATACTATGAAAAAAATCTGAAACACTACTGGGTAATAGTAACAAAAAATATTTATTTTCGTCATATACAATGTTTAAACGTTGATTAAAAACTATGTACATGTGTAATGTCCCTTAATACAAGGCATCCATCTCAGCTTCATGTATCAGTCTGTGTATTTTTAATTTAAGTTCGGCCCTCACTCTATCTGGCAGCTGCCTTATTGTCTCCCCCATAGACATGAAAAAGGTGTGGATGTCATCTTCTGTGGTAAAAGGAGTCCTTTCCTGCTTTAAATATTCTGAAATGGATTTGTCAAAGTCCAAACTGGCATCACTCTTTCTTTTCTTCTTTAATGGAGTCGATGTTGCTACTGATGCATTGGCATTGTCATCTCTTTATCTTTGTTTGTTTTTTTTTGTTTTTTTTTGTTTTTTTTTTGCATCTGCTGTGGTGGTTGCTGTTGCTGCTCATGGGGCTGTTGCGATTGGTGGTAATCATCATCATTATAATCAAATCGAAAGCTTTCTTCTGTTATGTTGTCTACAATGCTGTCGAAAGTTTCCTCGTCACTTATTTTAGTGTTGGCTAGTTCTACATTGAGGTTACTTGAAGTCCTATGATAGAAACAACGAATAAAATGGATATACATAAATTCTCATAGTTTGTCCGTTTGCTGTAACATATCCATTTCTTGTTATATTTTCCTATTGAGACATGTGTGATGCAATTCTTGATGTTTACTTCTTGTTATTGTTAATGCCATTGTTAAGCATGCAGTGATTTTGGCATATGTAATACATACTGTATTTTCTTTTTTTCTGGAAATAAATTAATAAATAATTTACCCTTTTTGATAATGTGTGTTACCTTGCAATAGGCCTGTTAAACTGAACAGTGTATATTTGTGGTTAGTTCAAATGTATTTTACTCTTTACATGCAAAGCACTTTGAATGTACCAATTGGAAATGTACATTTAAAATTTGGATTGATTGATTGATTGGTTGATTGATTGATAGATTGATTGATTGATAGATTGATATATTGATGGATGGATTAATTGGTTTCAAATTAGCTTGAACTTACTCCTTCTGTTGTAAGTACGGCGTAACAAATGTCAAAATTCCTGCAAATCTATATTGTTTGATTACTTTGGCAGCATCGCAACTCCTTGAGGAAGCCTTCTTTCTGCAGCTGTTGAAAGTATCCCATACGTTTGCCCATTTCTTTCGGGCTAAGTCTCCTGCAATCATTAATTATCAATTCAGATTATTTCACAACTACTTCAAATTACAAACAACTCTTCAAGTGGCAAAAGTGTACAGAAGGCAAACATGCCTAACATAAATAACCATCTATTCATATTTTGATTAATAGAGTAATTGATGAATAGAAACTGATTGAATGCATTGCTGTATTGACATTAAAATATTTAAAATGGTGGCCGGAGCATATTATTATTCAACAAGGTACAGACAACAGCAGTTACACTACAGTATTGATAGGTACTTTTAAAGTCAATTCAAGTTACTGTTCTGTATATATATATATATATATATATATATATATATATACAGATGTTTCTAGGCCTAGCTAGGCGGTGTAGGATCGTTTCGGCCCCGGGTCGACTAGGCTAGGCTAGGCTAGGCTAGTCACTGAAGCTACAGCCTAGGCTATGCCTACTATTACTCTAATCGTTTTTATAGACAAGAATCACACTCACCACTCTTTCCAACTCTGCGGCAAATGTCTTGCCAAACGTCTCTGTTTTGGTTAACACTTTTACAATCAGCATTTGATTTTTATTTATTTATTCAAGACTCAACAGTGTATCAAAAACACCAATAACAGAGTCGCCATAAAAATATACAATATCATTCATAAAAATATATGAAAATTAAAAAAAAACAAAAACAAAAACAAAAAGCATAAAAAAATCGTAATAATATATTAATAACCGGTATTTAGTATAAGATTAAAAATATAAATATTACAATTAAAAATATCAATATTATGAAAAATCTGAACTAGATTATTATATGAAAGTGCAACATGACGAAAAATACCATTAGTACAAACATTAATACGAGAGTACGGAACTTTTAACAAATGATTGGTACGAAGCCTGCGCACAGGAACATGAAAATGAAAATTCGACACAAGGTTACAATCAAATTTACAGTTTAAACATTTAAATAGAAAAATAAGGTCGTTTCGTTTTCGTCTAGTCGATGGTAAAAAATTTTCGCAACTTAAGCGAACCGGCAGCTGGGCCAATGAACTTCATGAATTTGTTACGAATCCAGTCTATTCTAATGGAATGATTATGAGATATTGAGTTGTAGATAACTGAACAGAAATCAAGGGATGGAGTAATTATTGATGTATATAGAGTAAATTTTGCTGATGGTGTAAGAAGTTTGCAATTTCTCCACATTAGTCCAAGCAGCTGGTTTGCTTTTTTAACAATGGTGTCCACATGGGTGGAAAAGGTTACGGTAAGTTTCCATCAATGTGGACACCAAAATCACGATGTGCTTTTACCCTTTCTAAAATGTTACTATCAATTTTATAATCATATATTACAAGGTTTTTCTTTAAGGAACATGACAAAATTTTACATTTTTCAGGCTTCAGGGACAGTTTCGCGACGGTGGTCCATTGGAAGAGACGATCAATGTCCTCCTGAAGCGCGCGCGAGTCCTCCTGAGTTTTGATGATTTTGTAGATCTTGAGGTCGTCGGCGAAAGCAAGGCATTGAATTTAAGAAAAGCCGTGGGATTTCATTTATGTAAATGTTAAGTAAGATTGGGCCCAGTATGGAGCCCTGGGGGACTCCAGAGAGGGCAGGGAGGAGACTAGATTCAGACCCCTCAAATGTGTATTTTTCTGGAAAAACACCGGTTTGTAATGAAAATTTGAATATATGGGTGATCGGAAAAGATAAAGAAGCTAACAGAACTTAAGAATTTGGTTACTAATAGGATCATTTCCCGCGGGCTTGCGAACGTCGATGGACCTCAAGATCTGGCCAACTTCCTCCTGCTGAATACTGATGTTGTTCAGGACATCAGCGTTTACTTCAGGAAGACATTGATGCACCGCTGGTTCAGCATCCCTGAAGTCTGAAAAATTGGAAACAAAATAGTTATTAAACATACAAGACAGTGTCTGAACCTCCATCAGGCGCTCAGTTTGATCGTTCATCGCGTCGCGAGTTCGGTCAACCGGTGTGTGTGTGTATGTGTGTGTGTGTGTGTGTGTGTGTGAAAGTTGACTACATTATTTTCATCTTCCCTGACTACCCTCATCTGATTGGCTGATACGTTTATCGTTGCCGATAATTATAAAAAAATGGCTTCAAAAGTGATTCGACCGATACGATAACTTTATCGCTCACGATAATCGTATCTTTATCGTTATAGTGTGACCACTTCCATTAATTTACACCACACCGATAATTTTTATCGTATCGGTATCGCTATCGGTATCGTTATCGGTGTAGGTGTGACCTGGCCTTTAGGCCTAAGTCATATAAGGAAGTCCGCTCTATATCCAAATTTCTGGAAATTACGTTTAATGCATGCATGGGAATTTTGTTTTATGTTGTTTGCTGAATGGTCTTCTTAAAAAATATTACAGTCTGATATTACCACAGCATAAGGAAGTACATTCTTTAAATTTTTAATATATACTAGAGAGAATTATGATTGTTTTTGAAAATCATTATACACATAAATAAAAAAATACGTTTTTCAGTGCACGCGCCGACGTGGAAAGATTAACCTAATAATCTTGGTAATAATGCGGTTCTAAAATTACTCTTATGACCACAACTTTTAAGTTGTGACTTCAGAAGAAATTAAATAATGTATTTTTATTGTTCCGCCACCAGCTGGGAAAGTAATTAAATATGCATAAATGTCTTCTGCGATTGGTTGATTGCCAACATTTCAATGTTTAGTGGTTGGATGGTCGGATGTAATAGGCCTAATGCGTAACTCTCTGAATAATTTCATATTTCGAAGAATTGTTTGGACTATATGGTCAGGTTCCATGATAGATTACATCCACAAGATGCCTTAAGCCAAAATTTCCAAATTGAATAAATTGCTTTTTTCCGAATTATGACAGACTGGGTAGACCTATTGGTTAAAATCACAAATGTAGGCCTATATTCAGTACATTCTCGGCTGTCTGGGGAATGTGGACCTTATCAAATTTGGTTGGGTGCGCTAAACACACTCTTCGTAACACCCCACCTACTGGATATACGGGCCTGGAAACTTTACATTTTACCTGCCAATTAATACAGTTTTTTCAGTTATTAGATATCTTCTCAATTTCTCAGCATTTTTTTTTTTTTTTTTTTCTTTTTCCACTTCTAACACTGTATGATTTGAAATGCTCTTCTTCAGATTCTGTGTTCATTTTCAGTCTCTCAGTGCTCGGTGGTTATTTTTGACTTTTTTTAGATGTACCGTACTTTATCGAAGTGTTTTCGTAAGTTTTAAGCTGTAGGTCTACAATTAGGCTACCAACTCCATGAAAGACTAATAATAATAAATAATAATAATAATAATAATAATAATAA
>NW_022683304.1:0-2430 GCF_011630105.1 Anneissia japonica | reverse complement strand
AACATTAAAAATAAAGATATTTTACTGTATAAAAAAAATTATATTCAAATTTTAAGTCTGAGTGTGCAATTTTCCGTCCATCTAGAGGTGTCATAATCACAAATGTTCATACCTCACCCCCAACCATGGTGGCGCTGAGGTGGGTATAGATCTTCCATCTGTGAAATAGGCCTACTTCCTCGGGGCCTCTCAATTCTCTATTTTTAATTTGGATCCGCCACTGAATATGTACGATTACCTTTTGTCTTTATTCATTCTCCATAAATGTGAACCGTTTCCTTGGGGTGAGGGAAAGGGAATGCGTACGTACTAATTGATCCCCTTCCCTGGATATTGGCTAGTATCGCTGTACAGTATATTGTTTCTGATGTTGTCTTCGTGTCATAGTGAACATTGCATACTCAAATTATGTCGGCTTCGTTAATGTTATTTCCTCATAATCATTGACTATAGTGTTATATTCCGATCATTAATGCTATTTCCTCATAATCATTGACTAGTGCTATATCCGATAGGTTACGCGATAGCTGGCCACACTGCACGTAGACCTGTCGTAAATTTTCAACGCGTTTCCGAGATGTCTAAACTAAGTGTTTACTTAAATGTCATGATATTTCAGGCCCGTCGGAAACAAATATTAGTGGTCAGGCCAACTAGAAGAACTACCCACTCCACCACTCTCCCCCAACATCATCCCAGAAAGCGTTATTTACCAGTGACGGCGCCAGAAGAGGGTTGAATTTTCTCTCGAAGGGATCCAGAGAGATATCAAAATAGAATATTCACTGCCTGTTGGATCGCAGTATTAGTGCTGCAGAGGTTCCGAAGGCTTTAAATAACCACATCCCGGTTATTTTTGTTAGATTACTGATTAAAATGTAAAATATTTAAGATTTTGAATTCAGTACATTCTTAAATGTCATGTAAATATCATATATCCCAGAAATTACGTTATATTCATGCACCGAAGTGGAAAGTTTAACTTTTTATATGTTTTAAGTTGTTTGTTGAATGGTCTTTAATGATTACAGTCTAATATGACCAAACATAAGGAAGTCCTCTCTTTTAGCTTTTAAACTTCTGACCTTCGAAACTTTAGGAAATTAGTATTATGCATGCACCAACATAATCAACTTTAACTTAATAACTTTGATATGTATATGTTTTATGTTGTTTGTTGAATGGACTTCTTCAATAATAATATTACAGTATAATATGACCATAACATAAGGGAGTCCACTCTGTAAATGTTAAGCATAGTACAGACAATTGTTATTGTTTATCAATATTATACACATTTTAGATCAAAATTCCAAGACATTACGTTTTATGCACGCACCGCGTGCAAAGTTTACACATAACTTTGAAAATGTACATGTTTTATGTTATGTATTGATTGGTCTTAGTTAATAATATTCACGTTTAAAATTCATATAACGTTTTGGTCATAATATAATTTATTCTTAAAGGAAGCAGCAAAATACTAAAATAACAAAAATGCTGTTAATAACAATTCTTTCTCCTGCATTAACCTGCCTGCTTTGAATTCAAAGTGTTTTTATTGTTTTGCTTCATCATAGCTTTGCTGATTAGTTTAAAACATATTTTTATTTAAAAAAATATTTTTAAACTCTGTATTAGGTTATTACTACAGAAAATTGGTGTATACAATGGAAAATTAGCAAATTTTTCCCCGGGGCCTCCGGCCCATGAACCCCAACTGGGAGCCCTTGGCGGCCTCCTAGCAGCCTCCTGGCCCCAGACTCAGTGCTCGCTTCACTCGCAACCTGACCGCTGCAATTATCTTGACTACGGCCCTGCTTATGCGGACCACGTTAGGAGCTCTATTTATTCTCGGTTTGTTTGTTGTATCCAATGAAGATTTAATTATCTATGTTTTAACTCCTACTAGATTATTATTTTTCTGTGTAAACCCTCTGGTCTTGTATGTATGTTACTGTCCCGTTATGGGAAAAATTGTTATAGAGTTGCCCCAGACAAGCACCCAGGTTTGACCATTCTTCAATTGACTTCAGAAGTTAGAATTATACATTAAGTGAGCACAAATTCTTTGTGAAGTGTAGGCCTCGTGAAATGGTAGAAATAATCTCTGCGTGCATGAATTGAGATGTTTATTCTTTGGTTAATTATACAATGCAAGACATATAAACAAACTATACATTAGAAATAGCAACTATATACACGAATTGCCGGATGTTATGCTTATGCGGACCACGTTAGGAGCTCTATTTATTCTCAGTTTTTGTTTGTTTTATCCAATGAAGAGTTGATTATATATGTTTTAACTCCTATTGGCTTATTATTATTTATCTCTTCTGGTCTTGTATGTACGTTACTGATTTTGTTATATTTGTTAACTTGATAAAGGTCTATGATCGAAAGTACTTACCTGTTGTTTTCAAATAAATT
>NW_022683302.1:0-1175 GCF_011630105.1 Anneissia japonica | reverse complement strand
GTGAGTCTTGCGATTTGAGGCGACTGAGCTCTACTGGAGTTGAGTCGAGCAGAAGATCGACATAAACGTAACTTAACAGAGACACCACCCACAAAATAAATTTAATACCAGTAAAAAATTAAAATATAACTTTGAATTACTCATTTAACAAAGCCATTACTCATTTAACAAAGTTTTCAAAATTTTAAATACGTTACAGACTTGTAACAGACATTTTAATATACATAAAATCCTAGATTTGCTATCCGAAATGTATGGGTTATGCGAAAACAAAGACACATTTTCAGCTGAAAGCCAAACACATTGAAATAAACAAAACGAACACTTTCAGGTTGTCATAGCTGAAGTACGAATGTTTTAATTGTATATATTTTAAAATGAAACTTTGATTACGCACGCATTACAAAAGTAAACTGACACACGTCACACTTTAAATCGTCTTTCGTTTACTGTAATTTGATTTCGTTTGTCCTCATTCGTTTGTTTTCACCATCTGAAGAGCTGGTTATGCGACCCATCAACATTTTTCCACGACCCAGACATTGGGTCGCGACCCATAGGCTGCAGAACGGCGAGATAGGTAACATATGAACGGGCATGGCAAGCGCTACACTAATATTTTTTTTTAATAAGCTCCGGTATCGAAGCATCCAAAAATGTTATAAGCGCTTATTCGAGAAGATAATTTATGGTACTTCAAAATAATAATAATAATATATAATATTATTATTATTATTTTCTTATTATTATTGTTTTTATTATTATTATTATTATTATTATTATTATTATTATTATTATTATATTATTATATTATTATTATTATTATTATTATATTTATGGTACTTCAAAATAATAATAATAATATATAATATTATTATTATTATTGTTTTTATTATTATTGTTTTTATTATTATTATTATTATTATATTATTATTATTATTATATTTATGGTACTTCATATAATATTATTATTATTATTATATTATTATTATTATTATTATTAGGCCTATTATTAAACCTATTATTAGGCCTATAATTATTATTATTACAGTATTATTATTGTTATTCTTACAATAATTAATTATTAAAATAATTAAAATGGTTTAAATATTAGAATTGGTTTTTTTATATGGCATATTATCCTGTAGTCATGATCTTCAGTTGCGAATCCTTTA
>NW_022683301.1:0-1526 GCF_011630105.1 Anneissia japonica | reverse complement strand
CTGCTAATTGCATTACTTTAATCTGATATTTTAATCAATACAGTAGTTTCATTGTTTTTTTTTTTTGTCTTTCGTGGGGATCACCCACCTTTATTTGTCCTCTTTTTTCATGATTTTCAATTTTTCGTTTTCTCTCCTATTATACAGTGATCTTATGCTGTACCAATATTTACATATGCGTTCACAATTCAGAACAATTTTGCATTTATACATTATTACAATATAAAAACAAATTTAAAAGGAAAATTAATTGAATTTCATAAGCATACTTTTTTTTAAGTAGGAGAAAATTGCACATTTCCCGTAATTCATTCCATGCCTATACAGTAGTTTCATAATATACAAATATTGACTGCTCAAGAGGGGAATGGTGAAATAGAGCAGTCAATATTTGTTTTATGTACCTCATACAAAGATTCTACGAGACCTAAAAAGTACTTATTTCCTAACCTGATATTAGAGAGGCATACTAGGCCTACTACTACTACTCGACTAGGCCTAGCCCTAGGTGATCAAAGAGTGTGTCTAGCTCTTCTTTGCTTATTTCCTCAATTTCAACAGCACCCATCGTCTTGCAATATATTTGTCGAATATTAAGACATATTTAATTTGTCTTTTGGTGCTTTTGCTATCGGCTTCATGAAGAAGTAATGCTAGGCCTAGGCTAGTCCTCCTTCATCTCGAAACGAGCAACCTCCATATTTGTTTATCGTCTACTCGCTGATCCGTGACGCGGTCAGGGGATAATCTCGTGGTAGAGGTCGCGGTCCCCTTTACCGTCAGCAACGCGACGTTGTGGTCCTAGAGTTTGCACATCGCGACAGGTCAAAAAAGTACTATTTTTGAGGGGAATAGTACTTTCTGAGAGGGGAATAATACTTTCTATTGCCCCGCTTCTTAACCAATCAGATGCCTAGAATCTATGTATGAGGTATATATACAAAATATAATATTTTACTGGGCACATCTTTGCTATATTGGCTTTCCTTATGGAACGCCGTTACTGCCTTTGGTGGCTCTTTTCCGTTCGGCGCATTTGCTATTCGGCCCTTTTAACATTACGTTCGGTGCTTTTGCATTACGTTCGGTGCTTTTACATTACGTTCGGTGCTTATTACATTACGTTCGGTGCTTTTTACATTACGTTCGGTGCTTTTAACATTACGCCTTTGTTGCTGCTATGTATGTTTTTGATGTTGAATTTTTAATAAATAATATACCTCAAATAAATAAAAAAAACTTAGCATTTATACAGTATTACAACAAAGATACACATTTTCAGGGGTCCCAAGTTGAAAAAGGCAATTCGTGAAGCAGGGGTGGAGCCAGTGCAGTGGGAGGGTACAGGGAGAACACCCATCTCTTAGGGAGAATATCCACAATTCCACATTTATAACTCCCGATCTACGGCCAATTTGTTTCCGTCTTGCGGGCATCTGATACCATTTTAATTGTTATTTAGGGCCTACCACGTTGTATATTTGCCTTTACAGCATTATTATTATTATTTATTATTATTATTATTA
>NW_022683300.1:0-560 GCF_011630105.1 Anneissia japonica | reverse complement strand
TATATATATATATATATATATATACACAATAAATATATAATTTATTCTAGCACAGTTTCTGCTATTATTTGATTATATATATATATAGGCATATAGGGCTAATATATATTTGGAACACGTGAAGAGATAAACTCTAAATCGTCTTTTGGTAATGCTTTATACATATATATGAATTTTAAACGATAAAGAAGAGGGAACTTGGTGTGTGATCATTTAGATATATAAATCAAGATAGTCATTAACACTGTTAAGTTATATATAAATCATCAAAGAAAGGTAAATACAGTTCGAATAAAGGACATAATGATACATCGTGTAGCATAGCTCTCAACGAATGTAGTCCTGTAAATAAATTAATAAAGAAATTGTGTAATAAAATGCCCCTGGCGGGACTCGAACCTGCGAAATTTCGCTCGAACCTGCGAGCGTCATAACCTTTAGACCACGGAGGCTTCATGGTTGAACAGATTCAAATACCACCAGATACACTCCATTACACAATAGGTACGGCTAGAAACAAATATTTGCATATAGTATAAATTAAGATAGCCGTTAACACT
>NW_022683299.1:0-601 GCF_011630105.1 Anneissia japonica | reverse complement strand
ACCTCATCCGTGGTCATTATGGCGGGCATCTTGGATTTCAAAATGGCCGCCTAATAAAACCTATGTTTATTTATATCTCCGCTTCTAAACTACTTGGAATTATAATTCTAATGTCTGAAACTATGTTTATATGGTCAAGGAATACCATCATACCATTTTTGACCTGGTCAGATTGACACAAATAGGTCATTTAAGGTCATTAAAAGTCAAATATTGTATGGTATCTTAAAAATTACATAATTTTCATATTTTACATTAGAACCATACCGTGACTCTCAGAATTCAAAATCTTTACTATGAACTACAATAATTCATATGAGGTCATTCTGGCGGTCATCTTGAATTTCAAAATTGCTACCATGCAAATCCTATATTTATCAATATATCGGTTTTTAAACCACTTTAATGAGAATTATGATATCTAAAATTATATTTCATAGTCAAGGATTTGTGACATGGTCAGATGGTCATTAAGATCATAAAAGGTCATTTAAGGTCATTCAATGTATATACCATACCATTACCATTTTTACCTGGTCAGATTGCCACAAATAGGTCATTCAAGGTCAAATATGGTATGGTATCTTAAAAATTACGTTAC
>NW_022683298.1:0-726 GCF_011630105.1 Anneissia japonica | reverse complement strand
TTGCAAACACTACATGCGCCAACACAAAAAGTTGAAGAATGAACCTTCTAGGCCTAGGATATGCCAAAGATACTAGAAATACAAGATAGAGTTCTCCACACAAAAAAAGTGTTCCACCGTGTTCCACCGAAATGCATGGTGGGAATACGAAAAATTGGACGCCCCCTACAGCTGGATCTAAAAAAACTTGTGCCAAACTTTTGTTACCAAGTTGTCGCGTATTTTATTATCAATTCTCAACAAAGATACTAGATATAAAAACAAACTGGAATAGACACCCAGACAGTGACATCGGTGAATACATAATCTCCTTGGTGGCGGTAGAAATCGTTGCTATTATCCAAATAATACACAAAACAATTAAAGCATAATCATGAATCAGTAAAGAATAAAACAACAATACAGCGCAGAATCGCATGGCCGGACGCACTCTTAGTGAAAAAGTTTTCGCCATTAGTGCAAAAGGAAGGGCGCCTTTTGCGTCTGGATATACTTAGCAACAGAAGGGCGCCCTGTACGTTGGGCACGAAGTATAGGAAACTTGCATGGTTAAAAAGAAGGGCGCCGCCTACGTTGGGCACGACTTCCGCCTCATTTTTACAATGCGAGAACTCTATCTTGTATTTCTAGTATCTTTGGTTACATTGACCATCATAGAAAAAAATCCAGAGGTGACGGAACTAGAGGGTTATGGAGAGTAATGTGTGACCGGAAATGGTCTGCAGT
>NW_022683297.1:0-609 GCF_011630105.1 Anneissia japonica | reverse complement strand
ATCCTCTATAGAATTTGTTGAGCCATCACCTGAGAACATCTTCATGTCTGAAGATATTGTGTTAAGATTATCTACACAAATGTGGGAAAATAATTCCTTGTTAGCTGAGAAAAAATAAAACAAATTAGTTGGGCCTAGTCTGTTTGGCAACATCCCCGACAGATAGACTGCAGGTAAAGAAGTCCACAGAGAAGCAGCGCCTCATTTTAAGGCTTGGGGGAAAAGTTAAAAGCCGATGTAATATCTGTTTTCTAGGAGGTTGGAAATGCAGCTTCCTTTATTCTCGGAGTAGTGAAATGATGGTTTGTATTTTGCTTGTTTGGAATATGTATTATTTTAGGGAGAGTATGTAATTTTCTTGTATTCTGTAAGTGTAATTAATTAAAAATACGATGTGGTTTTGTCCGAACATCAAAATGGAAATGTAATTAAGAAAAATGTACAGTAATCGTAATTGTAATTCAGAAAAAGTAATTATAATTGTAATTGTAATTGGAGAAATATAGTACCTGCAATTTGTAATTGAGTACATTTTCACTGTAATTGACCCCATGCCTGATTCCCCACTTCACATTTGCGCTCCAATCAGCCCCCACACCCCCCCACCCA
>NW_022683296.1:0-886 GCF_011630105.1 Anneissia japonica | reverse complement strand
TAACATCGTGTCGGGAGAAAGTGAAAAATTGGGATTAGCGTTAAACTGCCAGAAGACCTTCTCTAAGGTTTGTACAAAGAAAACGCAGGTTCCACTTTGTCGCTTGAAAGTGAAGGGAAACAGCCAGGGACGTAGCCAGGATTTTGAAAGGGGGGGAGCCGTTATGCGAATTACGTATGACCCCGGCGGTGTCAAGGGGGCGAATCCCCCTACTGTGAAGTAGCGCACTTTGAACGTTCTTAGGACTGTTTGAGAGGATAAAGTGAAAATTGTAATAGACGCATTATAAATAAGCGCAAAAATATTTATATAATAAATCAACAGTGGCAGATCCAGGAACCAGGGAGGGACTTTGACAGACCGAGGAACCACCCACCTCAGCCCCACCATGGTTGGGGCTGAGGTAAGAAAATTTATGATTAATGCATCTCTAGATGGCCGGAAATTACACTCTCGCACTTCAATTTGAATATATTTTTCTTTTTTTGTTTCCTTAAAAAATGGAGGTTGGGGGGGCCTTGAATCCACCTCTGCTCAAAACTTTCTTTATCCAGAATAGTCATAATCACGAAAAATGGACATGAAAAACCAGATCACATCCTAAAAACAAACAGCAATCACTAAGACATACATCTGGAGCCGACTCGATGGAGTTTAATGTCATACCCAGGGAAGGGCACAGATCTGTTTTAAAAGGCGGAGGGGGAGGGCATTTTGTGAGTCCACACCCACCTCAGCCCCACAATGGTTGGAGCTGAGGTGAGAAAATTTGAGGAAATAGTACCTCTAGATGGCTAGAAATGACACTTTTAGTAAAATTTATCATCATCATCACATCACCATTAGTCAAAATGAAGCGCCAAAAAAAATTCTCATGATCTTTCAT
>NW_022683295.1:0-528 GCF_011630105.1 Anneissia japonica | reverse complement strand
ATCACATAACTTAGTTATTACACTATGATTTAACATAAAGCACAACTTTCAAGATGAATTATAATCATTAACAAGTTCTCAAAGCTCCGATGAGGGCAGTATAATAGAGGCAGTAGAGCTAAAATGGATCTATTAATCAATCAACTATTAATCATCAGCTGTGTGTTTCCAGAGCTCCTCTTGAGGGCAGTATAATAAAGGCAGTAGAGCTAAAAGATCTATTAATCAACTATTAATCAATCAATCATCCTCAAGAGGGCAGTATAATAGAGGCAGGAGATCTAAAAAAGATCTATTAATCAATCAGCCGAGTGTTTCTAGAGCTCCTCTTGAGGGCAGTATAATAAAGGCAGTAGAGCTAAAAGATCTATTAATCAACTATTAATCAATCAATCATCCTCAAGAGGGCAGTATAATAGAGGCAGGAGATCTAAAAAAGATCTATTAATCAATCAGCCGAGTGTTTCTAGAGCTCATCATCGGAGCTAAAAATGGTTTGAATTTCTCAAACAATGCTTCAATTTTAAC
>NW_022683294.1:0-1315 GCF_011630105.1 Anneissia japonica | reverse complement strand
CGTGGGCCGGTTATAGCAGCAGTAGCAAGTAAACAAAAAAGAATGGGTTGTTGTTGACCATGGGATAAGTTGAAATTTTCTTCCGGAGTAGTTTCGTTACACGTATTTACCGTGAGCTAAAACTTGCTCGAACGGTCGACCACCCGCTGAGTGCTCAGCGCGATTACCCGGTGAAATAAACGGAATATGGTTGGCATTTTTTGCTCGAACGGGCCCTAGGAGAGTCAGGATGAACATATACACCCCATGATGGGGTTCAGAGGGAGGGATTCAATGGGGAGGGGAATGTAAATGAATGAAGCCTAGCATGTAAAAGATAATTGTCATCATTTTGATTGTGTTTAATGCAAGATGGGTGGGTTGTTTTGGTTAATCTGAGGGGTTTGCTCCAAAGGAGTATTTGCAATGGAGTGACGCTAAATGTGGGCCGGGGACAGTGATTTCCCCTATCCCCTGTAAAGAAAAAAAACCTATGTAATATAGGTTTTACACAAAATGTAGCTCTTGAATAAATTAAATAAGCCTTTTAAATCCCTAAATAGTTGGGAGTTTCAGCAGTTTTTCCCTACAGTTGAGGAGTTTAGTGGCATATTCTCCACCCCCTTCTCTACCCAACATAAATTATTTAATCAAATTTCCGGATCTGCCACTTTGGTTCTTGGCTGCCACTTACTAGCCCCGCCCACCTTGGCTTCCACCAAGAAGATACCCTTTCCATCAGAGATATCGACCCATTGTCTGGCAAAACCCATCCCCTTTCCCTCTGTGGCAGGGGTCTCGGTATCTCCAGAGGCAGATCCAGAGAGGTCCGAAGGGGAGGGGGATAAAAGTGGGCCAATCGAGACAACACTTTCTAGACGCCCGAAAATAACATCTGAGGCATATTGGACGAACAATATTTCTTTTTCTTTCTTTTTAAAAAAAAAAAAAAAAAAACTTTCCAAAGGGGGTGGGTGCGGCTGGTCCGTCCCCTCAAACTTATTCCCTGATCTCTGACAGGGACAGGGTATTGTTCTTGAGGAGGCCAATCTTCCCGATGGAAGTAGGTGTGGCCAGGGGTAGCCAAAACTCCATAGACAAGGATTTAAAAAGCTTATTTAATTGATTTTATAGGTATGCATTCTCTATACTTCTCTACGAATTCCTTTTTTTTCCTCCCCGACAAGGAGCGGCAGCTCTTTTCGACAGCACTGTATCTCCCTCCCCCATCGGTCACGGCTTATTGGAACAAAACATCTTTTCTTTCTTCAGTTCTATGGTATAATTAGCTTTAAGACGTATAAAAACAGCTTGAAATGCCCAAATTCAACAGACC
>NW_022683293.1:0-1116 GCF_011630105.1 Anneissia japonica | reverse complement strand
GGCGACTGCTCACCGACGTACGAGGACGACGTCTGCTTCGGTTTCCACCTCGACCTCGTGTTCGAATTCGTCAGAAAGCACCTCATCCTGGCGATCGTCGTCCTGCTCAACTGCTGGCCGCTCATCTCGTACGGACTGTCGGTCTTCCGGCGAGCCTTGAAGTCCGTTCACCGGGAGATGGTGTACCAGCTGCACAGGTTGGATCCGGGAAACAGATCCGTCACCCACGCGCGGTTGGCGACGAGATTAAGGCACTTCTTTAACGCAGACTGAACGTGTCTCTTCGTGATCGTCTTCTTCGAACGCGGCCGACATGCTCTCGTCCTTTTTGTCGATGAACGCCTTCTCGGCCGCCGTACGGTTTGCGGAGTGCATCCTGGCTGCCGCGCAAACGGCGGCGAACACGAGAAACGTCACGACGATCGCCACGCTGCATCCGATCATCTCCAGAGTACACGAACGTTTCTCTACGTCCGCGGACTTCGCCGTTCTCAAGACACTCCACTGGTCCCAATTCAACATCGGAGTGAATTTTCGATCGATCTTCGTGTCTTCGCTTCCGATCGTCTCCAGCAGGGTTGAATCGGAGACGGCGACCGACCACGAAGTTCTTTCCAGCACCACGGATCCTCCGACTACCCGTTCGACGGTCACACGATTCAGACGGATGGTGCCTTCGGAAAGAAGTGGAGACGCCCGAACCACGACTTTCGGAGGAGCCTCGACGTGAGTCTCGTTCGAGCCGTTCGTGTAACTCAAACGTTTCAAAGTCACGTTGAACGCCCTGCCAACTCCGGTCACGTGCACCGACGAAGAGAGATCGCCTCTCGCTCCGACGTACCCGTCGCAGCGGAACTCGAATCCTTCAACGTGCACGTGGCTGTTGATCAAGAAGACGTTGCATCCGTCCCGTCCGTCGGCGACCGCGATGATTCCCTCTCCGCACATCGGCAGCACAGTCACGTTCGACAGGAAGACGGGTCCCAGATCGTAAGGCAGGACGCTCAGCAACGACGACTTCTCGCAAGACGACGGATCTTCCGCCGACGCATCGTCCGGCACGACCACGAACGTGTCTTTCCCTTTCGAACCGAACTTCAAATCTCCGAGACATCC
>NW_022683292.1:0-583 GCF_011630105.1 Anneissia japonica | reverse complement strand
GACCACCACCAGTTAACATAATTAAATGTGAAGCAAGCTTCAAGAATGGTAGACACATTGATGACATTTGGCTCTTAAAATTTCATACTAGCTCTAATGACTTCAGAAACGTTTTGGAGACTAAATATATAAAATTAAATCCTGTACATGCCTGATCATTATATTTAAAATTTTGATAATTTTTTTGCTCCATTATTAGCTGGATACTCTTGTTCATTACATCTTTATGTTCACACGCAGCCACTAATGGTTAGCAGGATCCATATAAATAACATATGCGCTCACTCTTGCGTTCATACAAGGAAATCCCTGATTTAGATATCAAAAACGATGACGAGATCGCTGGCCAGTAGGAACTGAAAATTGGAAACATGCTCAACTTCCTACTTGATAGCACTCGCTAACCGTTATAATATTCTGGTAGCGGTTACCACTAACTGATCAGGCGTTCTCAGACTGGAGCTAACGGTTAGTGGTAACGGTTAGCTCCCGATCTGGATACCAGGGCTCTAGTGTGGACTTAAATTTAGTACATGTCCATTCACTTTCTATTTAAAGGAGGTATAAGTCTCAATATATAAGC
>NW_022683291.1:0-1197 GCF_011630105.1 Anneissia japonica | reverse complement strand
GAATGCAAATAGTGGAATACAAGCTATGCGGCTCGGTTCCAGTAGATACAGAGAATATTTTGTCACTCTTAACGCGTCCTACAAAATTATTACGAGACAGCACTAGTCCGTGAATTTGTGAACAAGATCGGAGATCTAAAGATGCAATCTCTACCGTGCATCAATGGCGGCACTGGATCTCAATAGAGATTCTTAAATAATATATAAGGTAATAATCTTCCCGGTTAGTAATTTATGATTTGGTGTGATACACCCCCCCCCCCCCACATAGAAAACAATACGACATAGGGCTTATTTCATTATTAATATAGGCCACACACGTGTGTTTGAAACTAAATATAAGCATTTTCATCGTGGTTTTATTTATTACAATCATAGGCCTATTCTTTTACCATCATAACACATTGCGGCTGTTCTTTTAGGTAAAACGATCTATCTTAAATTTCTTTCTCAAGTTTTGGACTATTATGTTTTTAAATAACTTGGAAGGCAAAGGAGGGCAAGCACAAGCTTTAAGCCTAACAAATTTTTGTGTTTTTAATTCTAATTTCGTCGGAATTGATCAAAACTCCCTAAATGTGCAATTTTTAGAGGAAATTGGCCTACCTCAACCAGAAATGCTCTTATGTTATATATGGCCACACTCGTTTTTTTTAAACTGAATATAAGCATTTTCCTTATGGCTTTATTTATTACAAACATATTCTTTCAACATCATTACACACTGAGGCCCTTCTTTTAGGTAAAACGATCTATCTTAAATTTTCTTTCTTGAGTTTGGGACTATGTGTTATAACTTGGAAGACAAAGGAGAGCAAGCAGAAGCTTTAACATTAAAAAATGCGCGCGAATCGCGCGAAAAATGTTTGTCTTTCTAATTCTAATTTCGTCGGAATTGATCAAAACTCCCTAAAATGTGCAATTTTTTTTAGAGGAAATTGGCCTACCCAAACAAAATATGCGATTTAAAATTTGAAATTTTCAGGCACTTTCCCGGGTGAAAAAGGCATTCAATAGGGAAAGATTTTCCACAGATGGATATTTTCCCCTTGTCCCCCGGTGGTTACGCCACTGCGGAGAATACCTGGCAGCTTAGATAAAATGCGATATGGATACTTTTTGAAGTGGAGAATGGGTTGCAGGCCGGGGTATTGTGATATCTGTTCATTATATCTTCCTTTTTATTCTTGTCTTTAT
>NW_022683290.1:0-551 GCF_011630105.1 Anneissia japonica | reverse complement strand
CACCTCCAATTAATAACCACTTCTCTGTGGTCCCAAATTAAAAAATCTCTTTTATCTTCATTATTTTAATTATAATTAGACCAAAGCTGCTGCAGACCATGAAAACCCCGGTCCCAAAAGTGGCGGGAGACCTGTATACCGTTAAATAATTAAAGTATAAAAGAGTGACTGACGGTTAAATACAAAACTGTTACCGGTATAGCACATTACAGTATAATGTAAGCAATTAGTATGTTAGTTCATTTTTCGGATGGCAACGAGAAAAAGTCTTTGCATAATGCTTGACGAAAACTCTTGTGGAACATTCCATAGATGACGGGGTTCAGTGTTGAATGAAAATACAGTAATATATAGATTAGCACAAATACGTGGCTGACCGACTGAATACATAAGGCTATAAAGCATGCCGGGCAATGTGCAAAGCACATATCCCATAAAAACAAGGCTTGTGATGACAGTAGATTTACTGGTTTTTTTTACCTCCAGAAGGAATCGGCGCCATGGCAGGCCTGATTGAATTTATCTGGCGTTTATGTCGTCGAGCCACAACA
>NW_022683289.1:0-1928 GCF_011630105.1 Anneissia japonica | reverse complement strand
GTTTTAGTTTTAACTTCAGAGTAAATGACAGTTCCAACTTCATTATTTGATGTGAATGACACCAAATAATATTTACATAGGTTTCATTTCTCCCTACATAAAGCTTTCCACAGAAAGCGCATAGCGGTTGTATATTATTTGTATAATGTACGCGCTCTATCTAAATACACGGCTACTCCATCGCCATCCTTAGTAATCCGATACGAAAAGTAGTTCCACAGTACAAGTGGCTGTTATATTGTATTGTAAATTTTTATATAGTTCTCACTCAATTGATTTTGTGTGAAACTTTGTAAAGGAATAGGGTTGATGGAGCATGGTATCGCCATAAGTAAACTATTGTAACAGAGCCACACTTTAATCTGTTATGGTTTGTGCGGATTGCAAGATGTTGCAGATTTACGTGTTCATTTTTGCCTTCATGGCTATGATTAGTGGTTCTGTATCTCAATGTAAGTATTGATTAAATTAAGAATTACTGTTTAAAAGTTGGCCTAGTTAGTAGCTATACATAAAAAAAAAAAGATGCTGATATTTAGGCAAAATTAGTATTAAAAATTAAATTTTGTAAACTGTACTAGTTATAAGAGCCTACAAAATCCAGATTCTGAAAAGTTAAGCCTAATGCAAAAATAAACAATTCACACTAGGTAATTAAATCCATGGGGCGCGTGCTGTCACACGCACCTTTTGAGGTATTCCTACCGAGATACCGTCGTCGCACACAGCGATTACAAACCTTACCAATAATGGTTTATACAAACAATTGTGTACAAATTAAGTGTGATAATACATGTTAAACCAAGCAAAGATGGACAATAGATAATGCTCTAGATATGAAATGACAAATTGAAGGTAGGTTTTAGTTTAAACTTCAGACTAAATGACAGTTCCAGCTTATTATTTGATGTAAATGTCACCATTAAACAATATTTACACAATACTATATATGTATTATATACGCACTTTTTTCCAAATCGTACACAGCTATACTCACAGGGTGCAGTGCAGTTCAAAATCATTGTGTATCTTCACCGCGTGTAACAATGTGATAGTCACTAATGTGGAACTACTTTTTGTAAGGGTGGTAATGGCAGTCACCGCCATTACCATCTTTAATAATCCGATACACAATGATTTTGAGCAGCACCCCGTAAGCATGCGCACAGATTTTTGCTAAATATCTAAGGAGTGTTGTCTGCTTTGTTAATGTTTTTCCTATAGTACTCAACTCCCCAGTCTCCACTGACGTATTTCTGAACACTCAATACCAAGAGCCCATTTTGGTTTATTGAGCTGTTAATGCTGAACCTTTGTTGAAACATACAATTGCCAGTGCTTAGTTAATTCAAAGTAAACTGATGTATAGAAAACTTTTATAAAAGGTCCTGTCACTGAAGCTCACATTCCGCCTTTGAGGGTTCAGGTCGTACTTAACATTTTTAATTGAGTAACCAGTTACACTATATTAATGTAAGGCAATATTTCTAAGGCAGCTGAGGACCGGGCATTGATTCTGTTTAGTCATAATGTCAAAAGAGGAAGTACAATAGAAAATAGGCGATCTCAATGTACCGTGAGTTGAAGCGTCGTTGGGAAAGGGCCTCAGTGCAAAAGTAAATGTGACCGGCCCTTTAAAGTGAAGCGAGGCTGAAGGCCTGAGTTATGGCTAGGGAAATGGAAGCCGCAAAATTCCTCCAGTGGGGTAGGGGAAGTCCCTGGAATCTCCGAACTTTTCATCAACATAGGAACAAAGTGACATATTTTGAATATAAAGAATGAACATTTTAGAAGTATGCCCTGATTCTTCTTTTCAGAAAGTGCATGTTAAAAGTGCTTTTTACTTCAGCTCCCATCTACCCATATAGGCCTATATTAGTAATAAATAATAATAATAATAATCGGAAGCTTCGTAACTATTTCCAGAG
>NW_022683288.1:0-686 GCF_011630105.1 Anneissia japonica | reverse complement strand
CCTTGCAAAAAATTTACCCATACTGTACTTTAGAGAATGTTCTCAAGCAGTAGAGAAATTCCCTATACCTCTGGTAAAATTCCCCACGATTATTGAAATTGTCCCACCCCATGGGAAAATTCTCTTCATTTGGTGACATAAAATCGACATTTATGATAATTCTGTTTTTGGCAGAACTGTAATTAGGGTTACTTTCATGTAAAATGAATGAACAACACAAGTACTGATACCAGACATCTTTGTTGTTGGTGAATATTTCATTGAAAACGAGATTAGATAACTAAAAAAAGATCTGATCCCACGATTGCTCGAGGTACTGTATACCAGAATTACTATCCCGCATATTAACATTTCGGGTTGAGTGGCCTACCATTATTATTCACATGATTTTGTTATTGTCGAAACGATTATGACAGAAGCTGGCAAATCCATGTCCATTGATTGAATATGAATTCTCAGAAATCTGTACTTGCTTGGAAATTCCCAGCTTATAAAAGTATTCTGACTCGGACTGAGAGGAGCGATTGAATGTGAACTGACAATTATGTAACTACAATAAATAGATGTTATTGGATGAATTGTATTGCTTTTTTTTTGCAATCTTTGTAATATTTTAAATTCTATTGTAGATCATTAACATCATCAGCCTGTCAAACCACTGCTGTCCGGTACTTATCGAACCCCAT
>NW_022683287.1:0-1355 GCF_011630105.1 Anneissia japonica | reverse complement strand
CAAAGCTGGCCTGCCTGCCTAGGTCCTAGGCCAACCAATAATAATTAACAAAATGTATTTTTTTTGTTAAATATAGGCCTATGGCCTACGTTCTACTGTACTTACTTTGATGTCGTTGGGGTATAATTCTGTCTCTAAATGCAGCGTGACCACTAAGAAAAATCAAAATTCAAGATTGGGTCTAAAAAATCCCAAGATTGCTTTTAAAAAAACCCAAGATTCGCAAAATATTAGTATATATACATAAACTTCATTTAAAAGTCCTTCATTTTAAAGCTTTTTTACATTTTATACTGTATAAGCTTTAACGAAGTGTCTAGATTTTCGAGATCAGAAACTCGTTCGCTTTGGGCCATACTATTCGAAGGCCTACTCTGTGCGTCCGTGGAAAATCCTTTGGTGACTAAAACGTGACATCCTTTCCTGTGGCATTGTATGTTAGGCCAAGAGTTTGAAGTTTGTGCGCAATTTCACCCATTCGATATTAACAAAGTCAGTACTTCACACACATTATGCCCATGGCCTTATTATATAAAAGGGCGTAATCAATCTTTTCAGAGTGTCTAACTGATCTGTCAATTTTATACCAGGAGACTACAGTATTGCATAGGATTATTTACAATAAGAAAAATTGGGAAAACAGTTTCCTTTGAAATTTACTTAAGCGAGTGTGTATGAAACCGGGTCTATGGCAACTATAATTTGATACAACGTCTAGAATTGTAGAGATACGGACCCTATTATTAAAAACTGTTGAATTCTAAATGATTACAAGATGACCAAGCATATGAATGAATCAGTCTAAAATGATGTTCAAAAATATATTATACAGCTAACCGCTAATGTTTGTTTTGCATGTCTATTACACACCGTCACTCACAAATGTATGCAAAAATTGGTCGTAAAATTTGACAACAAGTTGACCATTAAAATCTATTGTAAATATTTATTTAAATCCGTACATCGATTTTGTTTCAAGTTGTTTGTTTTCAATACTATAGCTGTTTCTTTACGATGACATTGTTTTGAAATTGTACTGTATAACACTCCAAAATTTGTTTTATGGGCAAACAGCAGAAGGCTCTAATTTTTGCAAGTTGACCAAGCGTGTTGCTGCATCATTATTGTTCGGTTATGGTCACTATTCAGGCAGAGAGCAGCAGGCTGATAATTTGTTTTTCCCACAGCTATTTAGATGTCGTTGTTGGTAACTTTTTTTTTTAAATTGTGAGTGTAAATATTTTCTAGTGTATATATTGTAGATAAGAATTGTAGATAAATAATGCACATAAAATCAATTGTTGATGGAGAACGGCGTCAGTCATCTGATTAATCCCATATTAACAGTACCGATC
>NW_022683286.1:0-2280 GCF_011630105.1 Anneissia japonica | reverse complement strand
GGGTATATACATACAATGTATTTATATTATATAATATATAAATAATATAAATACATACATATTGTATGTATATGAATATATTATTTATATATTATAAAATATGTACATGACATGAGAGAATTATTAGATTCAACAATCAGATCAAATGTTTGTTTATCATTGACATTGAAACAAAAATGTATATATGTGTGTATATGAGTGTATATGTATGTTTGTGTGTATGTGTGTGTGCGCATATATGTATGTGTGTGTATGTATATGTGTGTGTTCGCGTGTATGTATGTGTGTATGTGTATATATATATATATGTATGTATGTGTATGAATGTATATATATATATATATATATATATATATGTGTGTATATATATGTATATAAAATATAGGTCTATTTGATATGAGTTTATTATTAGTTTTTACTTTTTGTTTTGTCGGGGTCAAATTGAGACAAGCTTCGCTTCTATTTTTTATCCTAATTAATTAATTTTAATGTTGTCCACTTTATTTATCATTTGATGTATTTGAATAATTAATTGAATAAATGTTAATTGAATTGATTGATTGAACTTATTCACTAATTCAAAGAAATGGCTAACAACACCACTAGGCCGGGCCAGAGCAGAGTTGCTCCATCCCGCCATCATGCATAGATCCATCTCTAGGACGATTTATCAACATCCACCACGAACCATCCATTATTATACTATTTTCATCACGGTTGCCGTCATCACCATCACACATCTTCTCAGCTCACCTATCGCAACCTAGGCTGGCCCTTGGGCAGTAGCCCATGCGGCTAGGCTCTAGGTCCATTGGAAGTCAATTAAACACAGAGCTATTTAAATTTAAAAAATCATTATAAATTAACATTAACAACAAGATTAGCCAACTTACTTTCTTTAAAGTGGTGAATACTGTAGAAACGAAGACCTCTCATTAAGCCAGCCTAACGAAAACCTCGCTGCGCACACACACCAGCTTCGCAGCTTGTGTTTGTTACGTTGCGGCCGCGGTTTTCAAATGCTAATTAACAGCAAATGGCATAATTGAACCATCGAACCGTGACGGCCAAATTCCCATCAATACTAAAGTAAAACAAGAATTATTGAGGCCCCTTAAATGGTGATAACATTTTATAAAAATACAATGTTTAAAGGCATAATACGAAACCATAAAACTAGAAAGCATGATCACTTTTTTTTATGGATTTTTTCTTCAAATTATCACATTATTTCTTCATTATAGTCTACGTCATGAAAAATTATAATGACACCTTCTTTCCTTCCACTGTAGATTAACATTTTTATAGCTTCATGTAATATGTCTTCAGGAAGAGTTCTCTCTTCTCTTGATCAGTGATGATGTCATAACTAATTTAGAATGTGTATGATTTGATTGGTTGTAATGCAAAGTGCCTCTGAGCTTATTGTTAACCTCTATCCAGACTATCAAATTTTCATTGACAAAAAACTGTTGTATGCCCATATATAGGCCTAGTCATGATGTGCCTATATATGGTCATTATGTGATGTCATCATGACCATATAAAGGCATGTCACGTGTTTTTGTCAAACAAAATTTGATAGTCTGGACTGGATTTTATGCATCAGTGCATTCGCTGACCACCCACGCATTATAAAAGACAATTTATGCTGACCTTAGACCGACTGACATGAACCAAATCCTGAAAGGTGGAATTACTGTAGCCTATATCTGACTTCCGATTGCTACTACTGTGCCCCCAAAATGACCTACTTTAATTCTAAAATTTCAATCATTTCCAATGTGAAAAGGCTTAGGCTTTTTTTAAATATTTTATTTATTTATTGTTTCATTCAAATAACGAAAAAAAAAAGGCGTAGGCCTATATTGAAAATTAAAGGCCTATGTATAGGCCTACAATCTGTAGATGGAGCCCACTCTCAGAAAGTGTCGTTAGAGATGGTTAATGCTTGGCATGTTTTGAGGTGGATAAAAACACAACAGCTTTTTCATCATTCGTTTATGGAGTTGTTTTAGTAACAGTATTAAAGGGCATGTTGAAAGACCTTTTGTCTTGCCGGTCCTGAGGATATCTGAATTCGGTTGTTTATTTATTTATTTATTTTTTTTTTGTTACACTGAAGATGTCGTATACGAAGAAGAAACATGTCTGGTTCTTTTAGGCCTAAATGTATTTTTGTTGCTCTTAAATTCGTTTTCATATTACTTTCTGTTCCGAAGTTTGGCTGTATTGTACATGAGTTTATACAGACCAGTACGGTCACAAAGCAAGACCTTA
>NW_022683285.1:0-1044 GCF_011630105.1 Anneissia japonica | reverse complement strand
CTACCTTTTCAGGACCCGTGAGCTGATTTTTTTTTTTTTTTTTGCTATTAGAAAATTAGAATTTTTAAGAACATAAAATTCATTAAAACACACTTCAAATGTCGGGAAAGCTCAATTCCCGCCATCTAGGAATTAAAATTTCCCCGGGGAAGAACCCCCGGACCACCCTTTCTTTTTGGGATTTATCGATTCATGTAAAAAAATTTACGCATGCAACTACTCATTTGTTTATGTATGTATACACACATAAAATAAAAAATGAGAAAAATTTACCTGACCTTTTTAAAGAAGGGAAAACCTTGAATTTTGAAGAACTTTAAAAGTCATTAAAAGACATTTCATAAGTCAGGTAAGCTCATCTCCTGCCATCTAGAAATCGAAATTTTTCCGGGGAACCCGGACCCTTTATCTTTGGAGTTCATTGATTAATTGAATCATTTTCAAGGGGTGGGGGGAGGAACCTTGATTTTTGAAGAATTTAAAAGTCATTAAAACACACCACAAAAGTCGGGGAAAGCTCATTTCCCGCCATCTAGGAATCAAAATTTTCCCGGGGAAGAACCACAGGACCTCCCCACCCCCACCTTTCTTTTTGGGATTTATCGATTCATGGAAAAACTACGTATGCAACTTACTCAATTTTTTTTTATGTATGTATACACACATAAGGCCTATTTACTGTAATAGCAATAGGAAAAAATTATCTGAAAGTTTTCAAGAGTGGAAAACCTTGAATTTTGAAGAACTTCATTACTTTTAAGTTCTTCAAAATTCAAGGTGTTCGCCTCTTGAAAATTATTATAATGAGTCAATGAACCCAGGGAAAGGGATGTTCGAGTTCTTCCCGGGAAAATGTTGATTTCTAAATGGTGAACAATGAGATTTCCCGACTTCTGAAGTATTTTTTAATTACTTTAATTTAAAAGACACCTCAGAAGTCGGGAAAGCTAATTTCCCGCCATCAAGAAATCGAAATTTTCACTGGGGAGGAATGTTGACCCCACCACCTAAATTTGATTCCAGATCTGCATGATTCATATTCCC
>NW_022683284.1:364-559 GCF_011630105.1 Anneissia japonica | reverse complement strand
AGAAACACTTAATTAAAGAGGTAAAATTCATAACTTTATGGCAGTATAAAAATGTTTCTCATTTAATATCTACTAAGGATCAAACCCCTAAGGAGTACAGAAGTTCTGTTGTCTATCATTTTAAATGTCCAGGCTGCAATAGTGATTATATTGGTAAGACAGATAGGTGCTTAATAACTAGACTTAAAGAACATT
>NW_022683284.1:0-253 GCF_011630105.1 Anneissia japonica | reverse complement strand
TTAGGTTTAATATTTTCTAGTACTAGCATTATTGACAGCTCCCGAAACTGGTCTCTCCTATTGTTTAAAGAAGCGTTCGCTATACGTAGACTACACCCTTTGCTTAACAATGGGCTTAGAGCTTCAAAAGAGCTTTCCTTGTTTTTGTAGTATCTTTGATCATTAGAGTAAGAATGCTTTGATCTTTTGTTAAATCACTGCTATGTCACCTACTAGAGGTAATGTTTTGATTGGTTAAACACTTTTGGTACTA
>NW_022683283.1:60908-64094 GCF_011630105.1 Anneissia japonica | reverse complement strand
CCACGCCCACGCTGCGCTGATGGCCAAGCAGGTGTGCGACCGGTTCTCCGGCACCTCCGTGGACAAGTGCTTAACTCGGCGAGATAAGCACTTTTGTACAAAAAAGTGATAATGTTAAAAAGTTAAGTCCAAATGTAATTTTTTTTAGTTAGGCACTTTGAGATAGCCTGAAACACACTATTCCATTGAAATTTTGAAGTTTTTCGGAACAGTACTCGAAACATGGCGGAAATATGTCAAAAATTAGCACAAATTGCTCAACTCGGCGAGATAAGCACTTTTGTACAAAAAAGTAACAATGTTATAAAGTTGAGTCCAAATGTAATTTTTTTTAGTTAGGCACAGTGAGATAGTCTGAAATACACATTATTCCATTAAAATTTTGAAGTTTTTCGGAACAGTACTCCAAATATGGCGGAAATAAGTCAAAAATTTGCACAAAGTGCTCAACTCGGAGAGATAAGCACTTTTGTACAAAAAATGACAATGTTAAAAAGTTGAATCCAAATGTAATATTTTTTTAGTTAGGCACGGTGAGATGGCCTGTAACACACACTATTCTATTGAAAGTTTGAAGTTTTTCGTAACAGTACTAGAAATATAGCGGAAATTATTCAAAAATTTGCACAAAGTGCTTAACTCAGCGAGATAAGCACTTCAAATCGAACTTTATTTGTCCATTAAAACACAGGTAAATTGGAAATTCTTTTTCTACTGGCGAGAACATGAAACATGAAAAAAAAAAACACTGTAAAAACATTAAAGCACACCAGAAGGACAACAGTGACTAAAATTTGGAAAGTTTTCTAACAATTTAAAATAATTAATAATCAGATTCATTTAAAACATTTTAAAATGTAAAATTCCCATTGCAAGCTAATTAAAATCACTTATTTTCGTTTGGCATTTTGGTTGAAGATACGTATTTCGTTAATTACAAAAGAGTCCCTGTATCTGTTGTGTCGAATACGTGGATCATATAATCTAAAACCTGATTTTTAAATTATATGACTAAGACAAAAACTGAAACAATGGTGAAGTGGATGGGTGTCATCTTTCATTATAGTTTCTACTTTTTGTAATAGCATTCTATTGTATATGTTTACTATGGGTTCTAATTCCATGCCAACGCATTTTTGAGCTGCTTTTTTGATTTTTTTCAAATTTCTTTCTGTTCGTCATTGAGAAACTACCGTACGCACATATTATACCAAAAACTAGTGTACTCTGTACAACCGTTTGGTAAAATAATTAAAGAATGGTTTTATCCACTCTTAACTTCCTTAATTTTCTTACAAAGTACAATTTTTTATTTGTTTTGCTATATACACTATTTGTTTGGACTTCCAATTTAGTTTGTTATCTACAATAATTCCAAGATACTTGTATTCCTCCACTATTTCTATATTCTCACTATTTAGAGTTACAGTATCATTGATCTGTTTTTCTCTTCGGAAATCGAAAAGCATTTCTTTCGTTTTGTTAATGTTGATGTTAAGATAATTTTTATTTCACCAATTTACAAATTTATTTATTTAGACATGTAATTTTGTTGCTTTTAGGTAAGGGAGTGATGTGAGCAGTCTTCCAAATTGTTGGTATTACACCATTGTCAACAGACGTTTGGAAGAGCCGAGTGAAAATAGGTGCTAGTTGGTGACTACAGATTTTAAGTAGCTTATTACTGACCCCATCTGGCCCCGTGGCCTTATTAACCATTGCACTAGAGAACAGCTTTTAAATATCATTCTCGTCTATTACAATTTGTTCTCCATTTCCATCATTAATCAATTTTCTTATTTCTAATAATTCAAATCTTTCAAATCTACAATAGAAGTTGTTTAAGCTCATTAGCAAATTCAGTTGATTGTTCAATATTACACTTCTTTATCTTATAACCGGTTATATCTTGCATCGCTTTCCATGATTCTCGTGCAATTTTCTTTTCAAAATTTTTTTCGACTTTTTCCTTTTGTTTCCTCTTGCATCTATTAATTTTGTTATCTATTTCTTTTTGTTTTGACTTAACTAATTGATGATCACTGTTCTTGAAAGCATTTCTCTTTTCTTTAAGAAGATATTTTAATTCTCTAGAAACCCATGCTTTATCATTTGGGAAAACGCATACAGTTTTAGAAGGAACGATCATGTCCACTCCGTCACGGCTATTGTTGCATCGTTAAGCGTCGCTTGTTCGAAAACGTTCCAGTCGGTCGATTCAAAGCAGCCGTGTAATTCAGTTATTGAATTGTCATCATTGCTTTGTTTTATTTGTTGTTTGTATCCAGGAGACAGGTAGACTGTTCTATGATCGGCATTCCCAATTGCGGAAGTTTTTTTTGTTTTGTATTCCCCTCTGACATTTCCATAACAAAGATCTAACATGGCGTCGTTTCTAGTCGGTTTACTTACAGATTCTTATATGATGGGAGAATATGGTTCATTTTACAGTTATTAAATTCCCCCATTAAGAGATTTATGGTATCAGGCGACTCCGTCTCAAGATTATTTATTCGTTTTTGGATTTCCTCCCTCGCAACTATAGCGTTAGCTTTAGGATATATGTAAGTGATCATAACATTAATTTTTGCAAATTCTCAAAGGACAAACAACAATCACAGTGCAAAACTAAAGTGGCGCAGTGCAAACTTAAAATGCGTGCTCCGCCACTTGACTTTTGTACTGTGCCACTAGACCTCTGCACTGCACCACTTGACTTTCGCACTGCGCCACTTGACTTTTGCACTGCGCCACTTGACTTTTGGCGATATTGTATGGAACGCATCAAAATTAAACTAAACAACAAAATAAATGAATAAAAAAATCAAGAACACAAAATTCAATTTTTCTTAATAATTCCACAACAATACGACAACAGCACAACGAAAAAATTGGGACTAAAACACAAATAGGTACGTTATATGATTATAGACATACTTGTCGTAGACACCGTAGCCTAGACTTGTCTATTCATCGTTATTACCGCTTTAAGGCCTATAGCACAGTGGTCAGACATGGCTACTAGAGACAAATTAGAAGCTTTGGTAGTGATGATCCCATAACCGACCGGCGTCGGAGTAGAAGTGTAAACAATCCGAGTCTAATCTATTGGGCATTTTTATGAGGGTTGTTCCGTTGTATTGGAACAAAAAATGAAGCCAGGTCTTAAGGTCGTCTTTTGTACCC
>NW_022683283.1:57227-60600 GCF_011630105.1 Anneissia japonica | reverse complement strand
AAGAAATCAAAATAGATGGTTATAACTGGATCGGAAAAAATAGAGTAAATGAAAAAAAGAAAAGCCAAGGCGGCATCGGTTTCCTCATAAGGGATGATATTAGGATCCTTGAAGATAACGTATTATATTCTCATTCCGATACATTAGAAAGGATATGGATAAAAGTTCAATTAATGAATGTGCTGACTCAATATTCTATATTGCAAATACATATTTTCCATGTGAGGGAACCGATCGCACGCAGACCGATGAAATGTATATGACTTTGCTTGCTGAGACTATCTCAATCAGAGAACATAACGAAGATACTAATATAATTATTTTACGGGACTTTAATGGGAAAATTGGTCAAGTTATTGCTGGAGGTGATGATACCGTAAATTATAATGGGCAAGGTTTGTTAGACTTTTGCGACAATGGGGATCTAAACATTCTAAATGGTAGCTGTAAATGTACTGGTATTTACACGTGGGTACAAAATTGCCGCCACAGTGTTTTAGATTATGCTATTGTCTCACACATTGATTTAATTTAACAAATGAATTGATTATTGACGATCTCTGCCTTTTTCATTTAGGGAGCGACCATAACATATTAATTCTAGACATTAATACTCCTAGTACTAACAGAAAACGTAAAGACCCACCATTAAATAAGAAAATCTGAAATATTCCTAAAAATTATAATTGGGAATCATTTAAAAATAAAATAACAGGAAAGTTTGAGAACTGGGACCCTGCCCACTTAAATGCGAATGACGCATGGGAGGAATGGAAAACGAAAGTTTTATCAGCAGCGGAGGAATCTTTCAGATCGAAAACTTTAAACGGTAAATGTAATTCCTGGTATGATGAAGACGTCGAAAAATCAATCAAATCTAGGAAAGAAGCTTGTAGGATCCATCGTAAATATTTTATGAATTCACAAGACCCTAACTTTAGCATAGATACTTGTAACTCACTATGGGTAAATTACCAAGAAAAGAAAAACGAATGTAAATAAATAATAAAACGTAAAATAATGAAAAATAAAGTAGAGAATTGTTCAAAATTAATGGAAAGAGGAGGACCACAATGCAAATAAACAAATTGCTGAAGAAATGGAGGTAAGCATAAGCACCATAAAAAGCCTCCGGCGTAATTTCCGATTGAGAAAGAATGACCTTTCGAGTGATATTAGCGGTAAGAAATAATTTCTGTCGCTTTTTGTTTCTACATCATTGCTAGGCTAGTCAGGGTCATAGTTAGGCTATGCTATGGCTATGCTAGGGCCAGTGACGACGGGCCTAGTTAGGAAGATCGATCCAATAACATACATTTTCCCATTTTTAATAAATAAAGCTCAGATTGACATTTTCAGCATTAAAATTTATTAATTATACCAATAATATCTTATACAGTAATATTTTTTTGGCAAATCAAAAAATAAAATGAGACAGATTTGTTTTTTGACTCAAG
Source organism: Anneissia japonica (assembly GCF_011630105.1). NCBI lineage: Eukaryota > Metazoa > Echinodermata > Crinoidea > Comatulida > Comatulidae > Anneissia > Anneissia japonica. Next base: position 59,143 of record NW_022683283.1, on the reverse strand, counting down.
TAGATTTCTTCATCTTTCCTGTTTTCATTTTAGCAAAATGTAAACAATACAGTTTTAAAGATTTTCTTTTACAATTTCAATATTTAAATGATTCTGTGTGATTACACTTTTACAATGATATTAATTTCATTGTGGTCTTAGTGTGCGATCACGATTTTCCGATATTTATATATTGAAAAATAAATACTGTTTAGACATTTTAAATATCCATGTTTTACTACTGTGGCCTTTAATAATAATAATAATAATAATAATAATAATCATAATAATAATAATAATAATAATAATAATAATAATAATAATAATAATAATAATAGTTCATTCTTATAGGCCTATAGCGCAATTTACCTGTAGGCCTATAAGTTATTACAACTGTACTTTAAATTTTATCGTTAATTACAATCAACCGCGGTTGAATCTTACAAAAAAAAATATATCTTTATCTTTTTTTCAATATAATAATAATTAATAATAATAATAAGTATTATTATTATTATTATCATTATTATTATTACTATTATTACTATTGTCATCATCATCATCATCATCATCATCATCATCATTGTTATTATTATTATTATTATTATTATTATTTGTTGTAGTTGTAACGGGAGGCGCTATAAAAATCGCAAATTATTATTATTATTATTATTATTATTATTATTATTATTGTAGTAGTAGTAGTAGTAGTAGTAGTAGTAGTAGTAGTAGTAGTAGTAGTAGTAGTAGTAGTAGTAGTAGTAGTAGAACCAGCAGCAGTAGTAGCATAGCAGTAGCAGTAGTAGGCTTTGTTATTACAGAAATATTATTCACCTCAAATGCGTGTATTGATGAGGTCGTTCTTTACAAGCATAAACAAATCTTGAATATGGAGAAAAGATGATTGCTGGGGACCTCGAATCAAGGGGGATGAATGTGACAAGGTCAAGAATTAGATAATCTATGAAAAGAGTTGATCCCACAGGTAAATACAAATGTGTACTACGGTCAGTCTTTATCACTCAATCATTCAGTTCGAAATTCTTGCACTAGGCCTCCTACCGCACAGCCCCGTAGCGTAGCCAGGGGTGGATCCAAAAATCCAAAGTCCACAACCCACCTCAGCCCCACCATGGATAGGGTTGAGGTGAGGAATAGGCCTTTATAGACGCTTGGAAATGGCACTCTCCGATAGATAGTAGCAGTGTTTCTCGACAAAATAATGCTCCCCCTCCTGTGACACGCTCCACTCACAGGGGATGCCAAAAAACGACACTTGGATACTTAAAACTTATGAAAATTACCATTCATCTTAGCCCACCATGGTTCAGGCTGAGGTAAGACAATTGTGAGAATTTGAGACTTTTAGATGCCAGAAAATGGCACTTTAATGGGAAAAAAAATACGAAAATTGCTGTATTCACGGCAGTTTTATTTTCAAACCTTTGAAGGAGAGGGGAGGTGGTGCTCAGGCACACCTAGTACCCCACACCCCCTCCCCCACATACGCCATTGAATACATAAAATAGGAGATGGGAAATACCAGGAAGGTCTACACCAAAAAAAAAATCATGATGTAATCAATCAATCAGTGATGTAAAAACACTCACCCAGGAATTGCATTCTCATACTTCAAGTATAAAATATTTATTCTTAATTTTGACATCTACTTACAAATTTTATGACATAAAGAGTCGTTCAATTTTTCACAAGAATAATGCTCTTTGTGCATGTAATGTAGTACTGTATATGTAGACCTATTATGTGTATTTAATTGTTAATACTTGGTGATTGTAGAATTTATTCTACATTGTTTGTTACATTTGATTATATCGAGTGGAGCAACATTAAGGAAGTGAAATGTTTATTTTATATATACAAATGGTTATTTAGGAGACAATGCAAGCTGGCAGATGCTGGGCATTGTATATGTCACT
>NW_022683283.1:54588-56862 GCF_011630105.1 Anneissia japonica | reverse complement strand
CCTATTATGTGTATTTAATTGTTAATACTTGGTGATTGTAGAATTTATTCTACATTGTTTGTTACATTTGATTATATCGAGTGGAGCAACATTAAGGAAGTGAAATATTTATTTTATATATACACATGGTTATTTAGGAGACAATGCAAGCTGGCAGATGCTGGGCATTGGATATGTCACTGTATAGATATCATTGATATTTTATGATTGGTTAATGAATGATCATGTGATTATAGGCTTGTATGTGATTGGTTTACAGACCAATGATGGCTTGGTATAATTATAGTGGGAAACTTGAATTTAGTTAAGTTTGGTACAACACTTCAAGACTGAAGTTCTCTCTTCCAGCAAGGGCGCCGTGAATGCCTCTGTTAAGTTGATTGCTGAGTTGACATTAAAGTTAAGATTTGAAATTACAGTATATCTGTGTTGGCTGAATTGTTTGAAGTACATTGGTTTGCTGGAGTTGATGACCAAGAAGTGTGCTATTTGTGTTTAAATCAAGTACAGTACAACCAGAAGACGTGAAGTACAGAAGTCAGCTACAGTATAGTAAAACAAATACTATACATCGTCACAACTAATATACAACGTTACATGGTGGCAGCGGTTAAAGAAATTTATTTCATTGGTACGTCACCGGATGCCGAAGTGATCGGATCACGACTACAGTAAATTGGTGGAGCTGTGAAATGACGAATTGGTCTGGTCTGGTAATGCAGTTGATATGGTGAAGCAAAATTGATCTGGTAGAGCAGAGTTGGCCTAGGTGACACAGAGAAGAGTTCAACTGAAGTGACATGAATATTTGAGAAGTTGGTGGGCAACGCAAAACTGGTGTATGGTTAAAGAGACGACCATTTTGGTGCAGTGCAGCTGTTAGGAACTAAAGTCAAGACGCAAATTGCAGTGGTGAAGACAGCGCTGTTATGGTGTGGCAAGGTCAAGACAAGAAAACTGAAGAAGAGTATATTGTGTATACAAATTTGAGGTAGGGTCTATGAGTTGTTCCTTTGAAAATTTGATTACAAAAAGATGCATATAAGGCCTATGTTATATTGTATATTGTGGTATTTGTTAAGTTAATGGAAGCTTAAACTATATCATAATATGATATAGTATTACGATCTGGTACACGGATTAAGTCTGTAAATTGTGAAGTAAATATTACAGAAAACATGGCAGAAAATAATGAGATACCTATATGTAATGGGGATGATATTGAAGATAGTAGTGAAAGTAATTATGAGGTAGAAGATAAGTTAGGTATGAACCCAGGGATACCAGCTGGTATATCTCCAGCAGAATGGATTAAATATCAATTAGAATTAAAAAGATTAGAATTGGAAGCTAACAACAAAAGATTAGAATTGGAAACTCAAGTTAAAATTAAAGAATTAGAAGTGCAAAACAAAGGTAACGAAAATAATAGTGGTAATAGGCAAAACCAGGATGTAGGACGAGTACCGAGGCTGAAAGAAAATGAAGATATTGATGTCTACCTTAGAGCTTTTGAAAACCTAGCGATAGCGAATAAGTGGGATAGAGAGAGTTGGGCAGCTAAGCTGGCTCCTGAATTAGTTGGTAAAGCAAAAGTAGCATATGCTAGGCTTAATAATACTGTGGCACAGGACTATGATACACTTAAGAAAGCTATACTGGATAAGTATGAAATTAGTGCCGAGACGTATAGGCTGAAATTTAGAGCTAGAGCTAGAAAACCTGATGAATGCATTAAAGAATGGGTAACAGATCTAGAGTATCAGGTTAAACATTGGATTACCTTGGCAGGAATAGAAGACAATGATGCTGATGGCATTGTTGAATTGATAATTATGGAACAAGCTATGAATAAGATGCCTGAAGAGTTAAAAATTTATCTTAGAGATAAGAAGCCTAAGGATAGTGTAGAAATGGCAAAATTAGCTGATGACTATATTGTAAATAGGGGTGGATTTTCCTATTGGGAGAAGGAGTCAGGACGTCAATATCAGTCAGGCCGTAGCAGTTATTTTAAGGCGAATACGTTTCAGAAATATGATAAGGGTAGTGATAGACGACCAGATTATCAGGCGAATAATCATCAAGGAAAACATAACTTTAGTAATAATACTAATAGACAATATGAGCCTAGATATAAAGATAGTACAGTACTGACTAGAGGACTTTCTACATTCCTCGCGTGGATCGTGCGTGTGTTTCACGAGTAAAAAGCGTGGGCCATTATTCTGCGAGTGCTCAATTAACGCGTGAATGATTTTACTCGGCATACAC
>NW_022683283.1:52052-54398 GCF_011630105.1 Anneissia japonica | reverse complement strand
ATGAAATTGCTAGTGAAACCAATACTGATAGCAATGTCTACAATGATAATATGAAGGTTGTTAAGGATAATTGGTTAAGTAACATAGATGAGAATGATATCAATTGTCTATTCAATACTGAAGACAACGATGAGCTAGTACATCCTAAGACACTTAAACATAATACGCAAAATGATAATGGTGATGTTAATTTGATCAGTAGAGAAGAAATAATTTTCAGACAGAAAGAGGATAGTACGTTAAAATCCATTAGAGAAAGGGTTATACCTATTGATAAGATTCATGAGCATAGGGTATGTTTCTTTATGAGAAATGATGTACTGATGAGACAGTGGAGAAGAAAAGATACTGAGATTAATGATAACAGTGTAGTAGAGCAGATTGTGGTACCACTGAAGTGTAGGCCTGCGATTATGAGAATAGCTCATGACATACCTATGGCTGGGCATATGGGTGTTGAAAAGACTAAAGACAGGATCTTAATGAATTTCAATTGGCCGGGTATATTTGCTGATGTAGCTAATTATTGTCGTACTTGTGCTGTATGCCAAATGATGAATAAAAGCAAGACTAAACGTAAGAATCCTTTAATACCTATGCCTGTGATAGACACTCCATTTAAGAGAGTAGGTATAGACATTGTAGGGCCATTAGGTAGAACTCGTAAACGCAATATGTATCCAGAAGCAATTCCGCTTACGAACATTCGTGCGGAAACTGCAGTGAAAGCACTTATAACAGTGTTTGCTAGAACGGGTATTCCTCAGGAAATTGTGCATGATCAAGGTACTAATTTCATGTCTAAAGTGATGGGGGATATGTGTATTAGATTAAATATCAAGCAATTAAAGACTAGTGCTTATCACCCTCAAACTAATGGTCTTATTGAAAGATTTCATGGTACTCTGAAAAATATGCTGAGAGCACTTACTCCTGAACAATACAAAGAGTGGGATGAGTACGTTCCGCAATTTCTATTTGCTTATAGGGAAGTCCCAAGTCAGGCAACTGGCTATTCTCCCTTTCAACTGTTGTATGGTAGAGATGTTAGAGGACCATTAACTTTAGTTAAGGAAAATTGGGTATCCTCAGATAATGATGATAAGGATGTAGTGGCTTATCTTGGGCAAATGCGAGAGCGCATTACAGATTAGATGGGTGATGCGACTAGTGATCTTAGGGAGAGTCAAAAGAAAATGAAACAGTATTATGATCGTAATTGTAAATATAGAGAATTTGGTGTAAATGATAAGGTTCTGGTATTTTTGCCAGAAGGAGCAGCTAAACTGGATAGTAAATGGCAAGGCCCATATAAGATTATTGATAAGTTAGATGAGGTCAATTATGTCGTACAATTGAATGATAAACGTAAGAACAGGAAGGTAGTACATGTAAATAGTTGCAAGAGATGGCATGACCGTGATCATGAAAAGAGACAAGCTGAATGTCACTATGTCACAGGACATATATATGATGTATATAATGAAATGGAGGAGGTACATCAATCTGATGATATTGAAATGAAATGTATGAATGTAGACACAGATATTAAGTTCTTACAAACTCAAACATGGAAAGATGTAAATATATCTAATGAATTATCATCAATGCAAAGAGGTGAATTGAAATCTGTACTTAATGAATATGAGTTAATATTCTCAGATGTACCTGGTAGAACGACGTATACGTCGCATACTTTAATCACTGTTAATGATATTCCTGTCCGACAGAGGGCGTATAGAACTCCTCATGATATAAAGGACAAGGTACAGGATGAGATAAAATCTATGTTGGAACGAGGTATAATTGAACCTACAAACAGTGCTTATGCATCTCCTATTGTTGTTGTTTCGAAACCAGGAGGCGATATTAGAATATGTACAGATTATAGAGCTTTGAATAAAGTTACTGAAGTCGATCCATATGAAATGCCTAGAATGGATGATATATTAGATGATGTGTCAAATGCTCGCTATATATCGACATTAGATTTGACGAAAGGTTTTTATCAAATTCCTTTAGATCATAATACTAAGTACAAATCAGCATTTGTTACGCCATTTGGCCAATATGTGTACAATGTTTTACCATTCGGGATGCAGAACAGCAGTTCAACATTCCAAAGATTGATGGATAAAGTTCTGCATGGGTGTAATGAATATGCTAGAGCATATATTGATGATGTATGCATTTTTAGTAATACTTGGGAAGAACATATAGTACATGTTAGAGATGTTCTTAGCAGAATCCAAGAGGCAGGTTTAACTGTAAAGCCAGTTAAGTGTAAAATGGCCTATTCATCGGTCTCATATTTGGGACACACGATTGGAAATGGGACTATATCAC
>NW_022683283.1:45435-50677 GCF_011630105.1 Anneissia japonica | reverse complement strand
AGCAAGGGCGCCGTGAATGCCTCTGTTAAGTTGATTGCTGAGTTGACATTAAAGTTAAGATTTGAAATTACAGTATATCTGTGTTGGCTGAATTGTTTGAAGTACATTGGTTTGCTGGAGTTGATGACTAAGAAGTGTGCTATTTGTGTTTAAATCAAGCACAGTACAACCAGAAGACGTGAAGTACAGAAGTCAGCTACAGTATAGTAAAACAAATACTATACATCGTCACAACTAATATACAACGTTACAGTGCACTTTGGGAGAAATAGAGAGGGGCGAGTGCCAGGCGTGTCAAACACCTACCTGAGCTCCACCATGGCTGGGGGGTGAGACGAAAAACAAAAGGATACAGCAGCTTTAAATGGCGGAAATAGCATTCCCAGACTCAAAATATTAGGATTAGGCCTACATGTTTGTGACTGTTATGAGATGAACATTATTCACAGGTGTAGTCTGATATAGCAGTTATTTCTTTTATGTGTATTAATTCAACTTTTTGACTTAGATTTTAATTAGATCAAATATTCTTTTGCAGGAGGTGTTTTAATTTTTAATATAAAAATAATTTTGCTTTTAGTTTTAATTATTTACAATACTTTGATTTTAGCAATAGTTGTTTTACAAGGAAATGTCCACAGCCCCCTCTCCCGCCCCTGGCTACGGGGTTGTAAACGTGATTGCGACATTTTAGCAACCCATTTTTCGAATCTGGTTTCGTAGCAAAACACGGACTTTTTAAAACTCGAGGTTTTTTTTTTTATTCATTTGGCCTATTTTTTTTTTTATAGTTGATTTATAATTTTTACGACATACAGTAGAATGGTAGGCCTAAGTTCTAATAACATTTTTGACAATTTGACTGAATCAAAATTGATTATTTTTCCTACAATTAATATTATTTTTTAATTGTGACCACTTCCATCATGATGGCTTGTAATTGTGGCCCATTTTTAAAATGAATGACACTAACTAGGCCTAATAATACTAGTCATATTTTATATCACTTAGGAATCGAACGAAGAAAGACAAGAACCATGCATCGAAGACAATATCGTGTTGAAGGTCGAAATTCAATGTGGGATATTGATGGGCATCATATATTGCTCATGTAAAACCTTCGTAGTCCAGGCCTATGTGAAATTATAACCGTATTCATTTTTTTTATTTAAATGTCGAACATCACAGAAAAGACATTATTAAACTAGCCTCAGAAAACATAACCTGATCTAACATCGTGTTGGGATTCAATATTTCGACATAAATTAATTATGTCATCATCAGGAATATTAATATGACATACCAAATAATGTCGAAATTGAATTCCAACACGATGGCATGGCGTGCATTTCAATACTTCGGAGTAAGCATACTGTCTTAGTTGAGATTACTTAGTGGACCTTTTTGTTTTTATAAATTTATTGTTTTCATACTTTTTAAAAGGTGGCGCATGGTTACCCATGGTGGCGTAGACGGGTATAGCCGTTTACCTGTATATCTGAAATGTTCACCAGATAATAAGTCCGTGACGGTATTATCATCATTTACCAATGCTATTAACCAATACGGACTTCCCAAGAAAGTCCGCGCAGAAAAAAGTGGGGAAAACGTGCTAGTGGCGGATCCTCAACGTGGTGTCGGTACCTTCATCACTGGTCTCATTGTTCATAACCAACGCATTGAGAGGTTGTGGAGGGATGTGCATACTGTAAGTAGACAATTGTAGGTCAGTACTTTGTGTTGTTAGACAGATTTAACGATCAATGCACGATCAGGTTCACATAAAAAAAAAAAAAAAAAAAAACGCCTTGTCCTTTAAAGATTTAGTCGAATTAAAAATACACAGATTGAGAGATCTGTTTTACTGATTGATTAATAGATCTTTTTTCCTGTTTAATTAATGGATATTTTTTTTTTTCATTTCTTAACGAAAATAAATAACAGCCTCATCTGGCAATTGAACCAGGGGCTTTCACACCCTACGCATTAATGCCTCTGGCCCAACGAGCCATATTTCCTGTGTATTTTGAAAGTAGACAATAGCATAATTATATGTACAACCGTATCTCTGTCTCTTATACACATCTTTGTGGCCCATTTTTAACGTAAAAATGTGCGCGCGTAGTGGAAAATTTCAAAAAAATTTGAAATGCTCAAAATGGCCTAAGACGTGCTCTAATGTAGTCAAAAAGTGATATTGAGCATTTTAAAATTTTGACGCACGCTTACGCCTGTCTCTTATACACATCTAGATGTGTATAAGAGACAGCAGTAGAATGGTAGGCCTAAGTTCTATTGACATTTTTGACAATTTGACTGAATAAAAATTGATTATTTTTCCTACAATTAATATTATTTTTTAATTGTGACCACTTCCATCATGATGGCTTGTAATTGTGGCCCATTTTTAAAATGAATGACACTAACTAGGCCTAATAATACTAGTCATATTTTATATCACTTAGGAATCGAACGAAGAAAGACAAGAACCATGCATCGAAGACAATATCGTGTTGAAGGTCGAAATTCAATGTGGGATATTGATGGGCATCATATATTGCTCATGTAAAACCTTCGTAGTCCAGGCCTATGTGAAATTATAACCGTATTCATTTTTTTTATTTAAATGTCGAACATCACTGAAAAGACATTATTAAACTAGCCTCAGAAAACATAACCTGATCTAACATCGTGTTGGGATTCAATATTTCGACATAAATTAATTATGTCATCATCAGGAATATTAATATGACATACCAATTAATGTCGAAATTGAATCCCAACACGATGGCATGGCGTGCATTTCAATACTTCGGAGTAAGCATACTGTCTTAGTTGAGATTACTTAGTGGACCTTTTCGTTTTTATAAATTTATTGTTTTCATACTTTTTAAAAGGTGGCGCATGGTTACCCATGGTGGCGTAGACGGGTATAGCCGTTTACCTGTATATCTGAAATGTTCACCAGATAATAAGTCCGCGACGGTATTATCATCATTTACCAATGCTATTAACCAATACGGACTGCCCAAGAAAGTCCGCGCAGAAAAAAGTGGGGAAAACGTGCTAGTGGCGGATCCTCAACGTGGTGTCGGTACCTTTATCACTGGTCTCATTGTTCATAACCAACGCATTGAGAGGTTGTGGAGGGATGTGCATACTGTAAGTAGACAATTGTAGGTCAGTACTTTGTGTTGTTAGACAGATGTAACGATCAATGCACGATCAGGTTCACATAAAAAAAACAAAAAAAACGCCTTGTCCTTTAAAGATTTAGTCGAAATAAAAATACACAGATTGAGAGATCTGTTTTACTGATTGATTAATAGATCTTTTTTCCTGTTTAATTAATGGATATTTTTTTTTTCATTTCTTAACGAAAACAAATAACAGCCTCATCTGGCAATTGAACCAGGGGCTTTCACACCCTACGCATTAATGCCTCTGGCCCAACGAGCCATATTTCCTGTGTATTTTGAAAGTAGACAATAGCATAATTATATGTACAACCGTATCTTAAATGTTATTTTTTTTTTAAAGATACAAACATTTTTAACTCCAATAAGAGCTCTAGAAACACTCGGCTAATTGATTGCTTGTTTGATTGACTGACTGTTTGATTAATGTTTTTTTTTTTTTGTATGGGGGTCGTTAGGGCCAATACTCTACTGCCTCCATTATACTGCTGATTGATTAATATATAGTTTTTGTATGGGTGACCTAACGGGCCTCTATTATACCACCCTCATGGGAGCTTTCGAGGCCTTGTTTATTTGGTGTCAGCATGGCGCTGCGTATTTGAAAGTTAGCATAATACAGACCTCAAAAGTCTAATTTCTTCTTCTCTAGGGGTGTATTTCTAGTAACATACTATGACCTATTTTACAAGATGGAAGATTTAAATATGTTGATCAGCGAATGCGACAAAGATATATTCGCTTTGCACTACACGTTTCTACATGTAATCAACCACGCACTGGAACAATTTAGACGGAGTTTCATGAGGCATAAAATAAGAATGGAGACCAATCAGACTCTACTACAGCTATGGCGTAGTGGAATCCATAACATCGACTGGTTTGTGGAGGAAGGATGAATACAAAAAAGTTTTATATTTATTTATGTCAATTAAGGTAGGTAGTTCTTGATTATAATAATATAAATAGATACCTAAACGTCATCTTATAATGGAGCGTACCTTTTAGGGAAAAACCAGTAAGTGTCAGAATTACAGCATGTTTGTAAAGGCTAAGATAGTGTATTGATTTCTTCTTTTTTTTTTTTTTTGGCAAAAAGTTTGTTGCATCTACGTAGGCCAATACCGCCAGCATAGCTAATACAGTTTTTTGGTCTTTTCTTTACTGGTATGTAATCATTGTGAGTTAGCATTAAACAAGACATGTAATACAAATGTAATTGCTAGGAATCCTTTTCTTTTACATTCAGGATGATTTGCCCGACATCATGCAGCAGGACAATATAATGTCGCATGTGGACAGAGTGCACGTTCCACGTGGCATTTCGTTGACCGATGATCAACTTAACACCATTTCTGCTGAATTTCCATGTAAAGTTACAGAATTGGAAAGTGAAGAGGACCAGTTGACATACTTCACTGCAATAAAGGACTTGATGGAAACAATTGACGGGCTATAGGTTGTTTGCAGCACGAAATGAGAGGAATGGCAAAATTTTACAGTAGTATGTTAATTACGACCATTAGTAAATATTTAGATCAGTTATAGGTCTATTACGTCTTCATTTCAGAAATGTAGAGGAACATGTTCTCTTCTAATATGTTCAAACAAACACACATATACCACCACCCCCCACCCACCACACACACACACACAAACACATGGGCATATTGGTGCAAAGTACACTAACAATAATAACACTAGATTTGAACTCGTCACTGAGGACGAGTTAGGTGTTCCGCCGCACTTTGACCCACGAGGAAGTGTGCGCGGTGTGGATTGAACAATATTTAAATGCTGATAATGGCAAAATACGCTAATTTAGTTTGTTAAAAATGAATTTGGAGCATTTTAAAAGATTTATTCATGCGTACGCGCACCTCATGACGCACGTGCGCATCTTAATATCCCTGTTGTCTCCTGATATGAGATATATATGTATCAACTTTCATTGACAAAACGCCTGTTGGTGAAGGAGTAATGATCATTCATAATATTTATCATATATAAAAATTCAGTTTTTTTTACTTCAGATGGAAATATGG
>NW_022683283.1:42709-44843 GCF_011630105.1 Anneissia japonica | reverse complement strand
AAGCTTTTACTTACTTGGATTCTTAATGTATTGTATATATTTTTATGTATTGTTTTTCTTTCGAGGGCCTCTTCAAGTCAGCTGTACTACTGTAGTGCAGCTGTTAGAGCTACCCTCGTGAAATAAAGTTGAAATAAAAAATAAAAAATAAATAAAAATGAATTTGGAGCATTTTAAAAGATTTACTCATGCGTACGCGCACCTCATGACGCACGTGCGCATCTTAATATCCCTGTTGTCTCCTGATATGAGATATATATGTATCAGCTTTCATTGACAAAACGCCTGTTGGTGAAGGAGTAATGATCATTCATAATATTTATCATATATAAAAATTCAGTTTTTTTTACTTCAGATGGAAATATGGTGACGTCACAATGTCCGATCAGCTATTATGATATATAAAATCATATCTACAACTCATGTGCTTTCAGAATATGTAATGAAAGTTAGAGGTCACCTTTCATCCTAAGGGGCTATAACTGATTTTTAAAAAGACATGATATAAAGCATATATTAATTTTGACTCACGCGAACGCTCGCGTTATTACGCGCGCACAAAAATATAATGTACATAACATTTAACAATGACCTGAAGTTTATACCCACTAAATATGATTCAGAAATCACGACTGATTAAGGTGATTATGGGTTCATCAACGGCTTGACGAATGAAAGATGAGGGGCTAAGCAAAACCCTATATTTTGACCATGAAGACGTCATCAAAATGTAAAAAATGCTACATATATGAAAGAGAATTGCCTCAGCCTCAAGAATAAGCGAGATACGCTCAAATGCGCATTTCTTAAAATCACGTCGTCGATAAAATTCAGTTTGTTAAAGTCACCATTCATCCTAAAGAGCAGTAACTGTTTCAAATTAGGCCTGATTTTAGCAAAATTTTACTATATATCGGCACAAATGCGCAAAGGTCACTATGTTTGATGCATGCGTCATTGTTATTGGCCATAGAGTGATTGAAAAGATTGGAAACTTGTCAAAACAATGTCTGGAACACAAAATGTGACAAAAAAAAAATTAATTTCTAGCTTCCATACGTGCTGCGCGCGTAAAAATGCGAACGCGTAGTGGTAAATTTCAAAAAATTTTGAAATGCTCAAAATGGCCTGAATCTAATCTAAATGTGATTTCGAGCATTTTAAAATTTTGACGCACGCTTACGCACGCGTAAAATTAGGGTAAATTACATTTAACATTGACTTGAAGTTAATGCTCACTTAATACGATTTCGAAATGGCAATTGGTTAGGCTGATATGATCGATAATGTAAAACGCAAAATTGCGCGTAGATGACGTCACGCATAACTGTGCACTTTGAAAACCTTATTGTGACTATTCCAGGCCAAGCTAAATGTTTGTTGAAGCGTGCATGTATGAATGTCGTGCCAATTTTTAGATATCGTGCTAACAAGAAATGGGAAAAAAAAGATCTCTGACAATAACAAGAGGTGATCTGTCTATAAATGCTTCTGAAGTTCAATGTTAAATGTAATTTACACTAATTTTACGCGTGCGCGTCATAACGCGCGCGTACGCGTACGTCAAACTTTTAAAATGCTCGAAATCAAATTTAGATTAAATTAGAGCACGTTTTTTATTACATATTCTGAAAGCACATGAGTTGTAAATATGATTTTATAGGTCATAATGGCTGATCGGACATTATGACGTCATCATATTGCAATCTGAATTCATGTATCTTACTTTTTTGTTTGCGCGTCTTAACGTGCGCGTACGCGTGCGTCAAATATTACATATGCTTATAATTATGCCTATTTATAATCAAATATAGCTCCTTAGAATGAAAGGTGACCCCCAATTTCTATTACATATTCTAAAAGCACATGAGTTGTAGATATTATTTTATATATTATAATAGCTGATCGGACATTGTGACGTCACCATATTGCCATATTGAAGTTAAAAAAATGAATGTTTATATGATAAATACTATGAATGATCATTACTCCTTCACCAACAGGCGTTTGTCAATGAAAGTTGATACATATATATTTCATATCAGGAGACAACAGTGACATTAAGATGCGCACGTGCGTCATGAGGTACGCGTACGCATGAGTAAATCTTTTAAAATGCTCAAAATTCTCTTTT
>NW_022683283.1:40220-42348 GCF_011630105.1 Anneissia japonica | reverse complement strand
TTCGTACAAAATTATTTATGCGAGTCAAGTGAAAATAATGAATAATAAAAATATAACAAATAATATGAGACACGACCCATTGTCTATATTAGAACACTTCTCATTGGGTAACAAAGTCGTAATTTTTCATTTTTGTCAAAAAGTGTCTAGTGTGGTGAATTATGGTTTAGGTTTTTTTTAATAAAGTTTCAAAAATTTCGATGTATGTGGAAAATGTAGTTCATTACCAAAGGTTACAATTTTTATTTTGAAGACTGCATGGTCTAGGAAGTGTACATTTTTTTATGGGGCAAGTTTCCAAGGGCGGGTTTTCTAGGGGTGAGTTGACTGCCAAAGAGTGTTGCCAAAGTGCGAGCCAGCGTGTTATTTGATCACAAGTGCGAGACATAATCACAATTGTGAGCCATGACGTCACGACAATAGATAGAGACGTTAGCCAGTTGTGCGAGGTATCGGCTGAGATTTGTGGAGTACAATTCAAAAAACAACTATAGGTCTAATAATAATGAATTATTGTGATGTTAAATAGACAATGTTAGCTATCAAAGAGCGACGTTGTTTTTCATTGGGACCTTCGTCTTCAAGGCTAGGCCTATACCATCCTAGCTAGTCTAGGCCTAGAGTAGGATAAGGCTAGCGCGACATGCGGACGTTGGTACGAGTTAACGTCGCCTAAAGTAATTGATTTTACCCGGCAGAACGAAAGAAGCAAACTCCGCTTTTCAGTCGTCTTAGGCACTCGTTTTTTGACAAACAATGACCTTTCAGAGGTCAAATTGCTGTCAAGAATATGAATTGGCTGCTTCGCAGCAATTAGCGTATTTTGCCATTATCAGCATTTAATTATTGTTCAATCCGCCACGCGCACACTTCCTCGTGGGTCAAAGTGAGGCGGATCACCTAACTTGTCCTCAGTGACGAGTTCAAATCTAGTGTTTAACTTATTTAAAGTGTTAGTCTGCACATTGCAAACAGCCTATGTCGGCTTTGATTTTTAGCTTGTAGAATAGTGGTTAAAATTAAACTGTATATTATTAAATAATGTTAATATTTTCCCTTTTCTTTTCTTTTCAAAACAAAATCCATTCGTACACAACTACAGTCCGCCCTCCAATTCGAAATCACTTTGTGTACCTGAAATAGGGGGTGGTCTCGGGGTTCGGTCTCGAATTAGAAACCTCTAAATAGAGACCACGGGCAGTTGCCTTTTTAAATAATGTTTTACCTACTTTGTAACTGTTTAAAACACATTAAAAAAACATTTACACTTTAACTGTATTTGACTTTAGGTTTAGGTATGTGTAGTGTCATTCCTTTACATAAAGAAAGATATTATTTTCTATTTAAAATCTAGATTTTTCAAAAAACATTAAAAAAAAACAATGCATAAAAAAATAATACACTCAAGAAATGGTGGGACTATTACAGGGTCAAGAAAGGTGATATGTCAAATACCAAATGTACAGGTCTAAAATGAAGCGGGTTATTGTTTTATGCAGTTCGACACCTTTATTTAAGAAAATCGTTTGAAAAAATGAGACATTGCACACAGGCCAAAAATCTAAATTGAGGGGGCAGGGGAAAAATGACCCTTCAGCGATTAAAATACGTAGAGAAAAGGTAATAACATTTTTATCCGAAGTCATATTATGACGATATTGGTATCTATATAATTATGTTTTTGAGGCCACGTAATGTATTAGTGGTGACAGGAATACTCACAACAATTGAAATAAAGTAGTCAAATTTCAAAATTTATGTTTTTAGGCATAACGGTAGGAGTACAAGATATGTACTGTACGGGAAGTATGTACAGTGTAACTTTTTTTTAAATCAATAATCATTGTACCAAATAAACATTTCCATCCTTAGTGTAGGCCTACTTTTTACTTCAGAAAACCTTTAATGAACATTAATGGCCTATTTGTATCTTACTGTAGGCCTACTTTTGATGACTGATAATGTATCAACAGCCATTGATATGCTGAATGTACAGTACACCGTACAGTAACCTGTCTCTTATACACATCTAGATGTGTATAAGAGACAGGTGCGAGCCAACGTGTTATTTGATCACAAGTGCGAGACATCGCAAGTGTGAGCCAGCGAGCCATGACGTCACGACAAT
>NW_022683283.1:26464-39111 GCF_011630105.1 Anneissia japonica | reverse complement strand
ACAACTACAACAACTACAACAACTACAACAACAACTACAACAACAACTACAACAACAACTACAACAACAACTACAACAACAACTACAACAACAACTACAACAACAACTACAACAACAACTACAACAACAACTACAACAACAACTACAACAACTACAACAACAACTACAACAACTACAACAACAACTACAACAACTACAACAACAACTACAACAACAAGAATAACAACTACAACAACAAGAATAACAAGAATAACAACTATAACAACAAGAATAACAAGAATAACAAGAATAACAAGAATAACAAGAATAACAAGAATAACAAGAATAACAAGAATAACAAGAATAACAAGAATAAGAATAATAATAGTGCAGTTTTATATAGCGCCATATCCATCTAACATAAGATGCTCAGGGCTCTTGATATGTGGACTAGGAACTCGATCAATGACTTTTTTCACCCCTAAGGGTCTGTGCTACCCGGTAACCCGGTACCAGCAACTCTCGTCTTCCACCACAGGGGCTGTCTGTTCCAGTACACCGGGGTATCCCTGTAGAGCCAACAAATGTAAAAATCTACCACACATGTAAAAATAACCCCAAATGTCAAAACATTCTACCCGCACATTCTTGGCCCGGGACGGGTTATGTCAACCTGGCACTTAATAGCATAATGGTCAGACGGCAGACTGTGTTCAATAGAAATCTTACTCAATAAACCAATATCCTTACGAGAGATGAGCAAATCCAAAGTGTGATTCGCAGTGTGTGTCGGATCATGGATATGCTGCTCCAAACCGAAAGTATCTAAGATTTCCAAAAATAGACGAGATTCTCGAATGTCAGGAGCATCGACATGGATATTGAAATCACCAGTGATTACCAATTTCGATGATCCTTTGCTCAACAAGTCAAGTAATGAAGAGAATTCCTCCAGAAACTGAGAAAACGTAAGTTTGTTCTTAGTGTTTGGTGGAATCCTATAAATGACAATAAAGAGAAAAGAGGTTGAAGAAGTTGACAATGTAACATTCATAATTTCCATATATTTGGTAAAAATGTCATTTCTGATCTCTTTTTGGACAAAACATTGCAATAGTTCAAATAGCAACATGCATATTTTGAACAATTTGAGGCCAAAACGAGGTGTCCATGACCAATGGTTATACAGGTATAGACATGCTATTAGGTCCTTTGTGTCAAAGTTCAAAAATGTCATTTCCGGTCACTTTTAGAAAAAAAAATGTTGTATTAGTGCAAATAAAGATATATATGTTCCGAACAAATTGAGGCTAAACTTAGGTCTCTATGACCAACGGTTAAGGAGATTTAAATATCCTACAGGGTACCTAAGGTCAAAGTTTATAAACTTCATTTCCGGTCACTTTAGGACAACATGTTGTATAATAGGAATATGCATGTTCTGAAACATTTGAGGTCAAAATTAGGTCTCTGTGGCCAACCGTTTTTTAAAATATGGATGATGCTGGATATCTAGGGTCAAAGGTCAGAAATGTTTTTCTGGTCACCCTTGGGCAAAATTTTATATTAGAGCAAATATAAACATGCATGTTCCGAACATTTTGAAGCCGAAACTAGGTTTCTATGACTAACAGTTTTAGAGATATGGATATGCCGGTTCATGTAGGCTCAAAGGTCAAAAATGGCATTTCCTATCACTTTTGGACGAAGTGCTACATTAGAACAAGCAGCAACATGTATGTTCTCAACAATTTCAGACCAAAACTAAGTCTGTACGATTTTCCATTGCCAAGATATATGGATTCCGTCTTTTAGAGGCGGTCATTTTAAATTCAAAATGGCGGCCATAGCAGACGTCAGAAACTTGGCACACATTTTTTTTTTTAAATTCACACATATTAAAGATATTTTGTGCCAAGTTTTATGCTTTGGTAATAAAGTACACAACTTGGCCATTAGCTGCTCTACTAAAATGCGCAACTTGGTGCTTTAGCTGCTCTACTATAGCAGTTAACTAGGGTATTTTCAATATCCTAAGGATTTAAGTGCTTAGGAAATTTTTTACATTTGCGGTTGACATGTTATGACATTTGAAGTAAAAATGGAAATTTTTACATTTGTAGGTGAAATGTTACTACATTTGTGGTTAAACAGATTTTTACATTTGTGGGCGATTTTTTTACATTTGTGGTTATTTTTACATTTGTGGTTGACATGTTATGACATTTGCGGTCATTTTGACATTTTCGGGTAGAATGTTTTGACATTTGTGGTTATTTTTAAATTTGTGTTAGATTTTTACATTTGTGGGCTCTACAATCCCCTACTCGTCTCGAAGGATGTACTAGATTCATTATAGCGCACACGAGGCACTGAATACACTGGGCCTACGGTTTATAGTCCTTATCCGATAAGACTTGTTCTACCACCAGAACGATAGGCAAGCGTGTCGTTCGAACCAGCGCCGATATTATTAAATTAAATTGTACCAATGTTTCCTCAATTACAGTGCATATCTTCTTTTCACAAGGTGTCTAAATGCCCAGGACAATAATTGCTTCATTTAAGACCTGTACATTTAAGGAAATATCACCATTTTATAGCCCACCGACACTTATTAGCAAACCCGTATTTATGATAAACTCATGAAAATACATCTGTTAATGTTGAAGTTCAATTTTTTAGAATACAGAGTATTCAATTTAAAAAAAAAACTTGAATTTGTTTGATTTTTATTTTGAAGTGGTCCTTAATTGGAGTTCATTTGTCACTTGGTACTTCCATTAGAGTCTCCAATTAGAGGGGTATCATAATTAGAGGGTAAGGTCCGTGATAAAAGATAGGTGGTTAGTTGGTACTTTGTGGTCTCGAATTACAGGGGCCATGGAATTAGAGGGGTCTCGAATTGGAGGGCGGACTGTACATATATACGAATAGTTATACACTAATTAACCTATTAGTATAGTAGATATAGCTCAAAAAAGGGCATAACCCCCAAAAAAAATTGCAACAAAAGGTTTTTCAACGGATTTTGGTAGTATTAGATATGCTAAATAACATACAAAATGTCCACCGGAAAGTGGGTTTTTTCAAGATGGCCGCCAAAATGGCGCCAATATCATAAACAGCTACAAATTGTATTGTAATTGCGGATTTTATCATAAATATCAGGCTTTATGGGTCAATAAGTCATTTGAGACAATTTTGAATGTGATAACCAATATGAATAAATTCAAAATGGAATGCAAAATGACCGCCATGTATAAACAGCCATAAATCAGTTACCGTATTATAACTACATAAGCATTGTTGTTATTTGTTAATGATGTATGTAATTTAAAAAAAAAAACATCCAGCATTGTTTTATTTATCATTTAACATTTTCGCTATTTTATGTCAACAAGTCTTTGGAATAACCTGCTTTAAGAAGCTTTCTGATTGGCTAATTTGTCTTACGTCAATATATTTGACATTAGCAATTTTAGAAAAGTAACACTCAACATGGTAAAAAAGAATAAACAGGCATCAATAAATGAAGATTACTTTGAAGTGTCTTTTCATAATTTCTTGGTGGATGAATCTGTTGCGCTCAAGCACTAAAAATAATATATTTTTGAAAGAAGTTCTCTGATTGGCATGGTTGGAAGTTAAACTATCTATCTTGGGTGTATTTCCCGCACGATTAAAATCGTAACGGTACTGGTTTGGTCTACAGGAGCTCGTGCTTTGTACAGGTCATTACACTTATAGAAAAAGCCTTTTTCTTGGAAAAAGCGTACCTGTCGTTAGCCATAGTAGCCTAGGTGACCGTCAATACTAACTCCGGCTATACAAAATTGATTATAAGATTGAAAAGTATTCACCTTATTATTGTAGTAGTGACACCATGTCCCTATTTTAATTATTGTTCATTTTCATATCCATTCATTAAGGTTATTATATATAAGAAAGTATAATACATACTCCAAGTATTGAAATACACGCCATCGTGTTGGGATTCAATATTTCGACATTAATTATGTCATCATCAGGAATGAAAAACTCCTTACAAGCCTACCTCCGGACACTATTTAATAGAAATGAACTAACTGAAACTGAATACAAAGACATTCGTCTAGTATCAACCATGCCTGCTAGAGCCCATGGACTACCCAAATTACATAAAGATTTTGATAATATTCCACCCCTAAGACCTATTATTGACACGACCGGTACTTGTTATTATTCAGTTCTTATCAAATCTATTAGGCCCTCTAACGGTTAATGATTTTGTCCTGAAAGATTCTTTTGATACTGCTGACCGCATTAAAGCTATACCAAACAATTTATATGATTTAGTTTACCGATTTGTATCTTTGATGTTGAATCTTTGTTTACAAATGTTCCCCTTACTAAGGTAATTAATATAATTCTTGATAGGGTTTACAATAAGAAACCGATATCTACTAACCTTAAGAAAAATTCGCTAAGGAAACTACTTAGAGATTGCTGTACTAAAACTGTATTTACATGTAATAATGAATTTTATAAACAAACTAATGGTGCCTCAATCGGTTCGCCTCGTGGCCCAGTTTTAGCTAATATTTTAATGACTGAACTAGAAGAGTCTATTGTTCCTAAACTTATTGAATCTGGTAATATTAAGTTTTATACTCGTTTTGTTGACGACACCCTAGTATTAGCTAAGCCCAATGATTTCCCGCAAATTCTAAGCTACTTTAATGCTTTTCATAGACAGATCAAGTTTACTTTTGAATCATTTGAAAACCTGGGTTTACAATTTAACAACCGTGTAGGAAGCATGAGTATTGTTACAAGTTAGTTAGGATCCGATATAAAGGATCAGGTATCAATCATCCACCACTATGCACTTTGTAAGTATACGACAATAAAGATACTGTTATAGTTTATTTACTATAAATATGTGGGTTTAGTCATAGACAAATGACACAACACACTCTCAGTTTGACGCTAGCAACGTGACCGTCTTTTATTCGCACTGCGCCCTCATACGGTCATCAGTAGGCTCGTAACATCTCCCTTTCTTTAATTGAAGAATATTGATGATTCTTATTTTTCTATTATGATGATATAGCATTTGAAATATCTATAGATATATGAATTCAAGTTAAGCATTATGACTATTTTGTTCTGTTGTCTATGTAGTTAATTTATTGTTATTGTTATTCTTTTAAAATTATATAAGTATGTTTGATTTATCAGTTCAGTAATTAAGGGATTTAACAGCGTCTTATAAAACTTTAACACTAACAACTAATTCTAAGAACTACAGTTAAACAAATAAATAAGCAAGGTGACCATCATTGAGGTGGACTACTCTTAGGTCATATTAGGGTTTATTCTGCCCTATTTCTTTCCAATGAGTGCTGAATGAGATGCATGTATGCAGTAAATACCGTTATTTTAAATATAGAGTTCAATGAATGTCCACATTAGCAAAAAGCGTAAAATCAACAACAATCAAACAATGAATTAAAACTGGAACTAATAGCATAACTTCCTTCCTGTTGTTCACATGACAAAGATTTGTGTAAACTCTAGTTCATAACATAATATTTGTATCTTGCTGGCTTCTGTATGTTTAACCTGGTTCTTGTTGAAACACTAGTTTGTGTCGGGATGTTGCTTGTCTGTTCAACAGGTGTAATCGGCTTTCCTTTAGTTAATGCATTGTCTGGTTGAGTGATCGCTGGTTCAATAACATTGGAACTTGGATTAGATGTGTATAAGAGACAGCCAATACACAGCGCACCAAAACGGTTGCAACAAATGGTATTGAGATTACAGAAGTATGAACTTAAGCTTCAACACATTCCGGGTAAAGATATGCTAATCGCTGATTTCCTAAGCCGAGCATTTTTGAAGAACACCCGTAAGCAGATGCAGATATGTAGTGAAATAGAACACATCAACCAAATTGAATATGTGAATGTAAGCAGAAGCACACAACTGCTACTACAAAATGCAACCAAAGCAGATGCCAATCTGATGGAATTAATGTTAATGGTCCAGCATGGATGGGCTGAGTTGAAATCTGATGTGCCAAAGGCAGTACAAGCATATTTCGCCTTCCGGGATGAAATTACAATGCAGGATGGTATTTTGTACAAAGGGCAACAGATCATTGTGCCAAAGACCATGCAATCATTGTTACTCAAAAAAGCACATAGCAGCCATCAAGGAGCTGAAGCATGCATCAGAAGAGCAAAAGATAGTTTGTTTTGGCATGGAATGGCATCCCAAATCAAAGATTTGGTAAGCAGTTGTGAAATTTGTAATGCACTAAGACCAAAGCAACAGAAGGAGAGTTTGATGACGTGGAAACCCCCCACCGAGCGATGGCAACATATTGCACAAGATCTATTCACTATTCACCAACGAGATTATTTAATCACAGTTGATTACTTCTCTGATTTCTGGGAAGTAGACGAATTAGAAGATACTACATCGAGCACTGTCATAGAATGTACCAAGCGACACTTGGCAAGACACGGAATACCCGGAAAAGTGGTAACGGACAACGGTCCGCAGTTCATCTCAAAAGAGTATGAAGATTTTGCCAAGGCATGGGATTTTGAACATACCACAAGTTCTCCACTGCATAGCCAAAGTAATGGCAAAGCTGAAGCCACTGTCAAAATAGCTAAACATCTCATCAGGAAAGCTAGAAAAGACAACAAAGACATTTACTTGGCGTTATTGGACTTGAGAAACACTCCAGATCAAGAGGGTAACAGCCCAGTACAGAAACTAATGTCAAGGCGAACCAGATCGCAGTTGCCAATTACGGAACAGCTGTTAAAGCCTCAGATAGTGACTAATTTCATAGATAATATTGTCACAAAGCGAAAGAAAGCAAAATTCTACTATGACCAAAAATGCAAGGATCTCCCAGACCTAAACATCGGTGAGACTGTGAGAATCCAACCTGATCAACAACATTCAGAATGGAGAAAGAGCAAATGCTTACAGAAAGTTGGTCCTCGATCATATTTAGTTGAGACCAATGATGGAAGAAAATATAGAAGAAACAGGAAATTCCTTAGAGCAGAAAAGGAACCGTCAGACACTCAAAATAGTCAAGGTGTTTTGAGTCAGGCCTTGGCATATGTACTATAGCTGTTATTTTCTCTGGATCTGGTCGAAGCCCATCCTGGGAAATAATGTGTCCCATGTACTTGACTTCTTTGAGTCCCAACCTGGCCTTCTTTCTGTTTAGCTTTAAGTTTACTTGTCTAGCCTTTTTTAGGAATGCTCTTAGGTTTGCATTATGGTCGTCCTTTGCTTCCTGATCTGTTTCTCCACATCCGTATACTAGATAATCATCAGCAATGACTGCAACACCATGTAAATCTTCGCTTATCTCATGCTGTCGTCTCTGAAATTCTTCAGGTGCTGTTGATATACCAAATGGCATTCTGTGGTATCTGTACCGCCCAAATGGTGTTCCAAATGTAGTTAAAAAACTACTTTTTTTTGTTAGCTTAACCTGCCAAAATCCATCCTTGTCGTCAAGGACACTGAAAATTCTGGCTTTGGCTAATTTTGGTAAGATATCTTCAACGGTGGGCATCATATAGTTTGCTCTTTTTATTGCTGTGTTCAGTGGTTTTGGATCTAAACAGATCCTGAGTTTTCCTGGTTTTTTAACAACAACCATACTACTGAGCAAATCCGTAGGTTCAGTTACCTTCTCAATGATACCTCTTTGTTCTAAGTCTAGTAGTTTACATTTGAGTTCATCTTTAATAGCAACTGCAACTCTTCTCGGTTGGTTTTTTACTGGTTGTATGGATTCATCTATTGTTATCTCGTATTCACCTGGTAGGCAACCAAGGCCTTCGAAAACATCGCTATATGTATCTAGTATGCTCTTGATACTATCTTGAACTGTAGTCTGATGGATGTCTTCTGCCACTGTTATTAAGCCCATTTCTAGTGCTTTAGCTCTAGAAAGTAATGGTGCTTGTGTTGTGTGCATTATTTTGAATGGAAGCTTGTATTCATTTCCTTTATATAGGCATTTTAGCTCTACTTCACCATGCACCTTTACCTTTTGGTCATTGTACATCTTCAGTTTGGTACTGGAATGCATTAATTTCATGTTCATTTCTATCTTATCAAGGTCATCCTGAGACATTATACAGCAGGATGCTCCTGTGTCTATTTCGCATTCAATATTTGCGGATGTACCTGATAAAGTTTCTACTTGGAGCATTAACATCAGCTTCTTGTCACCAATGTTGTTGACAGCTTCTACACTCTCTAAATGAAAGTTTGATTCTGATGATGAATCTTCATCTTCTTCAACTTGATGCGTTCGAGGTGTACGTCTCTGTTTGCTGTGTGTGGCTTGCTTAGTATTTCTACACACAGACGGAAAATGGTTCATTTTTCCGCATTTTGTGCATTTTGTTCCATAGGCTTTGCACTTGCGTCGTTCGTGGGTGTTTCCACACGCTTGGCAATTTTTGATCACAGGCTTTGACGACGTACCTTTTTGATAAGTGAATTTTTTTGGATTATGCTTGTTTTTGTGCTTCACATAATTTACTGCGCTTTGATCTTCTACTGACATTGATTGGATCTGTTGTTTTGTAGATTCACTTATTTTTAGGACTGCTATGGAATCCTTTAAGGATGCAATTTCTTTCTGTCTGAAGATTCTGGCTCGAGCAGCACTATCCTTTGCTCCTAAGACTAGTCGGTCTCTTATCATGTCATCTTCTACCGCTTCTAACTTGCACGTTCGAACTAGGTAACGCAATCGATCAACATACTGCTCAATACTTTCGTTCTGTTGTTGAACAGCATTATAGAATTTGTATCGTTCAAACAAGATATTATTTTGTTTAAGGAACTGGTCATCTAAGGCCTGGAGTATTTTGTCTGGATCTTTGGAATCTTCTTCAGTTAGGTTAAGATTTCTTAAAACCTTCCTGCACTCTGCACCCATCACAGTTTTCAAAGTTGCACTTTGAATTAACTTAGATTTTGCATTCAACTCAGTTGCTATGATGTACTCATTGTACGATTCCTTGAATTCTTTCTAATTAGTTTCAGTATCTTTCGTACATAACATCGGCTTTGGTGCCGGTAATGTGTTTACCATCGACGACGTCGCTGCTACAGCCATGGTTAATTATGTTGTACTGGCGCCAATCGGCTAGGCCTAGGTCACCAGGGGTCATCTAGCTAGGTATGTATCACTAATAGAACTCACCGCGTTCAGCCTGGCTGGCGGTATACCGTGCGAGTCCCTGTTTAAACTATGTATTTTCGAAGTAACAAACTGTGTTTCGGCTTTCGAATACAACTCCTTCGTCATTTAAAGGGTTTAAAGTTTAAACTGCACCACTTCTGACACCATGTTATAGTTTAGTTACTATAAATATGTGGGTTTAGTCATAGACAAATGACACAACACACTCTCAGTTTGACGCTAGCAACGTGACCGTCTTTTATTCGCACTGCGCCCTCATACGGTCATCAGTAGGCTCGTAACAGATACAATACGAGGTAATATAGTTATAATATTGAGGTTTAATCTCTCAAACAAATGAACAAATGAGCATCTAACGTGTGGATGCACAGCGTCAAGATCAATACTACATTCAGACTTGGTTTCTCAAATGTATAAGCATCAAATGTATGGATGTACGGTGTCAAGAATACTACAGTTTCACCTACAGGCATACAATGCTACTACAATTTCGCATATAAACTATAAGGTAATAATTCTTAAGTACATCTAACGTATAGACACACAGCATAAAATAAAGTATTAAGGATATTTAATCAAGTCCTTCACTGCAAATAAAAGTGTTTAAGATTTAAACACTTTAATAAATATGTTAAAGTGTTTAATTTGTAACACTTTATAAACACTTCAATGTGTCTAGTGTTAAACAAAATGTTTAATTTTTAAACACATGAGCATGAGGCAATTCTACACGATGTTTAGAGAAAATAAACACCACATTTAGGCCAAATAAACACTTTAATGAACACAATGTTTATTTAATAAACACTTCAAAGCATGTACATATTAAACAGTTTTAACTGTTTACAGCTCTGTAACACTTTTTGTATGTATATATTCAACAACATTTTAAACATAGTGTTTAATTAACATAAACACTCTTCAAATAGTTTGATTAACACCTGTGATAAACACAGGATTTTTAGAAATGTAATGTTTACAAATATTCTTAGACACTTTCTAAGCATTATTTTTATATAAAAAATGCAAAATTTCAAAAAGTTTGATTAACACCTGTGATAAACACAGTATTTATAGAAATGTAATGTTTACGAATTATTCTAAGGATTATTTTTATAAAAAATGCAAAATTTCAATATATAACTATGTTAACATTTCAATTAGATAACTGGTTAATAAAGAAAAGTATTGGGTGTCATTTGGTCTTTTATTCAACATTTATGGATAGCCATAACTATTCATGAATATCAATAAATATATGTGGATAGCCATAAATATTCAATAAAAGACAAAATGACATCCCCAAAAACGTTTTGTTTAGAAAGTAATCTTAGACACTTTCACATTATTTTCATTAAAAATGTAAAAATGTTTATTCAACATTAATGGATAACCATAAATATTTATGGATATCCATACGCATTGAATAAAAGACCTAATGACATTGGGTCTTGTATTCAACATTTTATGAGTATCCATAAAAATATTGGAATAGTTGAACTACAGTAACTTATTCATCATTTTTCTTCTGTACTGCTGCTTTCATTGCTGCCTTAATAGTAGGTGCAAACTTCATATACTTTGATGACATCAAACCACAATATGGCTCACCTGTCAATAATGTCTGTAAAAGACCCAAAACCTGACTGTATACCCTTGGATACTCAAGCTGGAAAACATAGTATACAGCAATAAGCTGTATCAGAGCAGCAGCAACACCACCCTAACAGGAAATAGTGATTTTGTCACCCACCACAAAGCACTGGGGATTCTCATTATCTGTATCGTTTACAAACACCACTA
The DNA here is from genome assembly GCF_011630105.1 of Anneissia japonica. Taxonomy (NCBI): domain Eukaryota; kingdom Metazoa; phylum Echinodermata; class Crinoidea; order Comatulida; family Comatulidae; genus Anneissia; species Anneissia japonica. The sequence continues at coordinate 28,085 of NW_022683283.1, read as the reverse complement.
ACTGGGGTGATCTAATTCTTTGCTCCGTAATGCACTGCTTATTTCTTCTTGTGGCACATCCTGAAAATCCGAATAAAAGTAATGATTTTTAATTAATTTTACAACTACTGTTTAAACTTAATTAAATTGCTTGCAAGACTGTCCCATCAACAAATTATCTGCAATTTTAACAAAATGTATGAATTGAGAAATTTTGTTGTATAAAACAATATAACATACTTACCACTTTCAAGTCAATGATCGACTTAGTTTTCTTGCCTTTGCCTCTTTCAAACCCAGTCATTTTTTCTATCATCTTGATGGTTTCAATCATCTGGAAAAGAAGTACTTAGATGGTTAAAACTATTTCAATCAAAAAAACATACATCCATATCAATGGTAAATAAAATATAGGATATATAATAATACAATAATAATAACTTTATTTAGGCCCAGTTCAGCCAAAATGGCTGTTCTTCCCTGGAGCCGTGTTAAAATACAATTTGAATATTCAAGTAGTACATTGATATAAATACAAAGACACTAAAATTTATCTGTTAAATAGTAAAACAAGAAAATCACCATAATTTACAAGTTAACTGTAAAAATAATCTCCTTAATTTGCACCATCAAAATAACTGAATCAATAAAATATTAGTGAACCAGATAATCATTTTAAGTAATTTGATTTCTTAAATGTGTAATATTGTAAGATTTGTTTAGTTGACTATCTGGAAGAGCATACCATAGAAACAGCTCCTCTATATGAAATACTTCTTATTAAATTCAGTTTAGGTAACAGAAGTTAAACATCAAAAACAAATTATGAAGATACACTGGAAAAAATATGATATATAGAGTTTAATACATAAAAATGGCAATCACCATAATCTATTAATTGGGAATTGTATCTGAAAGAAAGATACAAATAAACAATTTAAAAACCGTAAAAATAACAAACGTCATTTTGCAGTCTCCAGGATTGTACTTGAATCGCAATGTAAATATGCCAACACATTCCAGTCTTTGCAGTTATATACATTTTTCCTTTTTTGTTTATAGTTAACATTTATGTGGGGGTGTCAAACATGGAATATATTTTGTATTATACAACCACTTTTGCTAAAACCCTTTGGCTAGGGATAGGGAGGCTTCCACCAAAAAAATGGGTGCCCATTTCAAACCCTGAAATATTTTTCAATTTATTACTGTTTCACATGCTTCCCTGACCACTTAAAACAGGACAAATTTATGACATACGCTGCATTCTACAGACACATCAATGTAAGGTTTAATAAGTACCAGCCACACACCCTACATTTAGTTGGGGATCATAATTTTATGTCTGAAATAGTAGGCAATTTTATATAGTTGAGGTCAGGTTCAGAATGAGAAGAATAATTATATATGAAATTTAAATGTATAATTCACATTTACCTTAGTTTCACCTACAGTTTCATATTGGCAAATGTTTCACTGCCAAGTATTCTCTTTAAATCAGAGACGACCTTGAAGATTATTGAAGTTGAATATCAGCATTGTTAAATTTATGTTTTACAAATTCATGCAAAAACAAACAAAATAAATATATATATATATATATATATATCTGTCTCTTATACATATCGAGATGTGTATGAGA
>NW_022683283.1:15267-26346 GCF_011630105.1 Anneissia japonica | reverse complement strand
TCTATATATATATATATATATATAAATATACACACACAAATGATAGTACAGACTGTTAGATACTTTAAAAACACAGCATATACAAGGACACCTGCAGCATATTCAATTTTAAGTATTTGTCTCTCCAGGGTTTGTATTTTTTTAAATACATGTATGGGTGGATCAATGTACAATGTCATCTTGGCATGAGGCTGCATTCTGACTTTTAGTTTTTAGATCCTAAATTAAAGTTCCTTAAAATTTGTTAGTGAAATATAAACCTGGACAAGTGTGGCAAAACTCATCTTCAGAATTGGATGCTAATTAGCCTCAACTTGAATTTGACAGTTAATTGCTGGCAGTTACTACACTGTTTAAAATGGACATCAAATGGATTTCAGAATTCCTTAAATACAAAAATGCAATACAACGGGATAATACAGTATTTTAGTTAAAAGGAATCAGACTTTGTAAATAACAACAAGCTGGTAGCAAACAACTGCCACCATTACGATGTACATAGTCGTTGGCTCTCAATAAATGTCAAAAACTTGGAATACCAGAAAACGCACGAAGCATTTAATAGCATTTAAAATGCTGTCAATATGTCAAGTCAGTTTGTGCGTAAATAATTTTGATCGAAATAAGAATTTACATTGCTGAGCTCTAACAGGGAATCATCATCTATAGCCTGCACCTGAGTTCCTTTTTTAATAATCACAGAGCTTATTAATTGCAAAAATGTTTTCTATCATTCATGTCATCAAAATCAATGTCAATACCTTTTGACAGGTCAGACATTGTATAATTTGTATCAATAAAGTTTGTGGTAAGAAGAAAAATTTGTCGCGATGTTAAGACTTCTTAATACGCATCGCTGAGCAGACGACTCTCTAGATTCAAAAGGTTGCCATGCTTAAGTCATTGTTTATGGGGAAATTTTGTTAATTTTTAAGGTTAAAATCATTTCATACTAAAGTTATGATCATGTATACATTTTAATTTTTATTTAAAAAAAATTGTTATTCAGTATAATTACTGTATGTGAAATTTGAGACGAATATTTTAAGTTTTTAAAAGTTATGGCCATAAAACACCAAAACAGCCAGTGTGAAAGACAGCAATGTATTTGCGGATGGCTTCATTTGCAAATTTTCTTGATTTCCACAAAGGCCTACCAACCCCAGGGTGAGCCCATATATTTTTATGTTTATATTTATATTTAGAAAAAGTATTTTAAAATGAATAAAATTCGCAAATGACGTCATTTGCGAATACATTACAATTCTCACTGGCAGCTTTTGTGTTTTTGTGGCCAAAACTTTTGAAAACCTGAAATATTCTTCCTTAACTTTCATATACAGTAATTAGAGTGTTGAATGAGTGAATGAATTTTTTCCAATAACAATTAAAACATATACACGATCATAAATCGAGTACATGAAATGATTTTAAACTTAAAAATCAACAAAATTTTCCCACAATGACTAAAGCATGGCAACCTTTTTAAATCTAGAGAGTCATCCGCTCAGCGATGCATATCAAGAAGTCCTAAAACATCACAATGATTTTTTTCTCAGTTACCACAAGCTTCACTGATTCAAATTATATAGTCTAACCTGTCAATATAACACTGATTTTGACGACATAAATGAAGTAGAAACATTTTTGAAATGGATCAAGCTATGCGATTATTAGAAGAATTATACATTCAAGGAAACTTGGTAAACAATGAATTTTGAACTCCATTTCATGTCCATTTTAAACTAAGAGTTAGAGGTTACATGAATAAACAGGAAACATTTTAAATACACCTACATGCCATACTTACGCAAGAACCATCAGAATAACATGGTAACTTGTCCACTATGTTAGCCAATCTACCGTCTGGTTGTTGCTTAATCCATTTTTGATTATTAGCGAACATTTCACGCATAAGCAATTAAATATGTGCTTTGTTTGGTTCTCCTTTCTGCCATTCCAACTTCAGTTTATCCAAATGTTTTTTGTAGTCTTCAGTTGTAAGCTCTGAAATTATAAGTCTACACATAAATGTTCAGCACATTGTATAATACTAGGAAATGAGGAAATTTTTTTCAGGAAAACTTTGGTGTTTATAAATGACAATTGTTTGGTTCTCTTTTCTGCCATTCCAACTTCAGTTCATCCAAATGTTTTTTGTAGTCTTCAGTTGTAAGCTCTGAAATCCTGAAATTATAAGTCTACACATAAATTATCAGCACATTGTATAATATTAGGAAATGAGGAAATTTTTTTCAGGAAAACTTTGGTGTTTAGAAATGACAAATTTGATCAATTTTGTTTTCTCAACATAAACAACACAAATGTTTTGTTCTCTTTGGCATCCAAGTATTCAAAGAAACACTTGTTTCAAATTTAAACCAAAATGGTGTATTTTTAGTCACTAACATTTTACTTTGGTACCTATAGAATTTTAAGGTATAGAACCAGGATCGATCAAACCATACTAAATTACATACAGTATTGTCGGCACAGACTACACATTAAGCCACCTGACCCCTTTCTACCTTATTTTCCTAAATTAGTTATAAAGACTATTAACATGGCACTTACTCAGTATTTCCTGTATCCACAGGTACAACTGCAGCTGCAGGTAGTTGTGGTTTCATTGGTTTATTACAGTCCCCATTTTTGTTCTCTCTCCATCTTACATGTCTTATTCTAGCAGACAAACATTTTGTGAACAAACACTGTCAAGTAAAATTACTAATGATGGCGTTATTGTGAACTTCTAAATAAATACGCAAAAACTTGAATTGAAGCACCGGGTAGCTATTTTGTCTATCTTTTTATGTGAAATTGTTCTTTGATAAAACTATGAAATAAGCAAATCGCGATAAGTTTTCATGATTTAAAAAAATTTTTCCTGTATTGAATCAAATAGTAAATTCTTAACGACTGCTTTCGATACCCAAGAGTGATCTCCATCTTTAACCAAGCAAGGGTATTTCTCAATCATTTTTTCACCTATTATTCTATACTCTGAGCTTGATGATATATTGGGAAATACTTTAAGTAGTACGATGCAGCTTCACAAACCACACGACTCCACACGACATCTGCATTTCCTTCAAAGATCTTATAAACACAAGATAGCGTTCTCCGCGATTTACGCGTAACAAATAGAAGCTTCGGTCAAGGTTAAAAAGTTTCCAATTTAGCAAGAGGGCGCCATTCATGCGCTATTATACCAAAGAGAAAAAGTAATCAGTTTTTCATTCATCTGACTGTGAACACCATTCATGTCCACTCTCCAAGAGAATCAGAGTCTGATTCTGCAGACTTTGTAGCGTTTCATCGTCATCCACCTCTGTTCCATCATCTTCTGTCAAAATAGTTGTAGCTCTAATTTCCAGTTTGGAAGAGGGCGTCCTATCTGTTGCCATGGATCTGAGATGGTTCCTGTTCTGCTGTTCACAGGATTGATACCCTAAAGGTAAAGTAGCGCGGTGTACGGTATGTTCAGAGCGGTCAAGGGTCAAAACTTTCCAATTTCATGCCTTATTACAGAATTTGCACGCGTAAATCGCGGAGAACGCTATTTTGTGTTTATAAGATCTTTGATTTCCTTCTTGTAAGGCATTGGACACACCGGAAGAAAATAATGGCAAACGGTGGCTTCGATTTACTCTTAAATCTGTTTACCATTAAAAGGCAAAAAATAGTTGTAAAGATTAAAGATCAGGGTATGAAAATTAAAAATCATACCAAAAGTGAATATGCCAGTTTGATTAAAATTTATTAAAGAAAAACAGTACTTTTTTTATGGAGTTGACCTTGATTGCAAATATAATATTGAGTTGAAATTCCTTTGAAATAATAGTAAAAATGATATTGATCTTCTAATTGAGCATTTATACTACTGAAATTCTTAAAAATGTTGTCATTAATTATTCTAACATTGTAAAAAATAGTAATTTGACACCAGTTTATGTCACAATTTAGGCCTACCCGTCTTTTTCATTGTGGAGGATGTGGGATCATTAACACAAGATTCTTGTACTCCATCATCTGTCTGAACAGCATCACTAAGTTTGGACCTAACAGCAGCAGCTTGATCTGACTGTGAACACCATTCATGTCCACTCTCCAAGAGAATCAGAGTCTGATTCTGCAGACTTTGTAGAGTTTCATCGTCATCCACCTCTGTTCCATCATCTTCTGTCAAAATAGTTGTAGCTCTAATTTCCAGTTTGGCATTTCCTGACATTGCAAACATTAATAAACTATTAATGCAAATATAATGAATAGAATAAGAAGTATGGCATCACAGGGTATGCATCATAGCATTTGTTGGTACAGCATAGTATGTGAAAGATAAATTGTCATATTTTATTGTAAGATAATAGGTTTGTGAGAGCCTTGTAAATTACAATCTAAGATCATTTCACCTTCATACATGCAGAACCTTCAATAAATGTTAAAGGCTATTTGTCTTGTTTGCCATTTAAGTAAAATATACTATATAAAAATGATCTATTCCAAGTCTCTAACCAAAGGCAAAAACTAAATGAACACAAGTAAAAAGTATTATATTTTGGAAAGTAATGGTCACAATACTTCCTTTTATTTTTTTTCTGTTATATTCACTAGAGCTTGAATGTGAGACTACATGACAAAAATAAATATGTACGTACCTTTTTGAAGTAATTCATTCAAAGTTCTGCCAATTACAATTTTTTTTGTCCTCTCACAATTTCATACTTCTCAGGCTCTCATTAACATCATGCAATGGCTTTGCCATTTTGAAGTCTTTTTTTCCTATTAAAATGAGTAAGACTGTATATTCAACAGTTAAAGCAGGTTGTCAAATTAATGTAAACAATTATGGAACACTAATAATATTTGTAATTGCACTTTAATTGATGTCATTTGGAGGAACGTACTCTAGAAGCAGATTTAACTACAAATTAGTACACTAAAATCTTTGCCTTTTTTGATTTATACTCTCACATTAATGTAGTAATGGTAATAAATTTAAAATATTAATTTTATTGTATTAGGAAATAACAACATAATAATAATAATAATAATAATAATAATAATAATAATAATAATTATTATTATTATTATTATTATTATTATTATTATTATTATTATTATTATTATTAATATTTTGGACTTATACGCACCTATGTTGTGAGATTACCAAGTCCGGCAAAGAAAATGCAAATCTTTGAAGGGTCACCATCCATCACTGCTCTGTCGCGATCCCAGACCCCTACCTAGGTGACTCGAGTAAAGGAACAGGATACACATTTGCCCTGCCACAGACGACTGGGTGCTCAGAGACAGTGACCAAGAAAGGGGCACCCCCAAGATAGTGCTGACCTGGAGGAAATAGAAAAATATTTGTAATAATTAATAATAATAATAATAATAATATTAATAATAATAATAATGATAATTTAATAATAATAATTTGTAATAACAATAACTGTATAAAACGTGTAAACACTACTTGATATTAAAAAGACAAATTAAATCTCTGTATGTCTTAACTGTAATGAGATAGAACCTAGAATAGGCCATCAAAAAATTCACAAAAGTGCGAGTATTTGTTGTTTATAAGAAGCATCCCTTGAATTTTAAACAGCTGAAGAGGCCATTTGGAGAATAATAAAGTTTGTTTTATGACTTCAACATTATTAGTTGATTTTACCTGGTAAGCCAGCATATTTGACTGATATCCGATGATTTCTAAATCATCCACAACAAAGTAAACACATGAATCTTTGACAAAAATTTTCGTCAACTGTGCAAAACGAGGAATGTCCCATTCATTGTATTCAAGTACCACACAGCAACCTGGTTTATACATCAAACCATGAATTGTAAATTGTGATGACTGGTAAGCTGTTACATTTTGCTCAAGTGAGGCAGCAACACAAAATTTCAGAGCAAATTCTGGATATGTTAATTTAAGATCGATTTCTCTTCCTTCTTTAATAATATGTCCAGCATACAAAAATGTTTCAGAAGGCTGCCCATACGTATTTGTCTGCTGGTGGCACATATATTTCTGATGCCTTATAGCTAAAGTTTTAGGAACATTTCTAAAATTTTTAAGTTTTTTACCCTTAAAAAATGAATGTTTGGCCTCCATTCGCATTACCTATTGATGTCTAAGAGGACCATACATTATCATCTGTGCAGGAAGGTGGATAAGATAATGCATTTTAGGAATAATTGATGTCCTAGGATATAGTCGACAAAAAGAAGCATGATGTGTTTGTATCAACAATTTTAGAATTTCTGCTGTAGCTTTGTTGCAAAAAGGTGATAAAGCTAAAAAAGTAATTGGAACTAGTCTGAGAAAATTTGCCCACTTCTCATCATCATGGATCTCTGGACCAATAATCATAGGTAAAACTGTGCATAGGGTGATCATTGATGCAGCGGTTTGCTTGATAGTATCAGTTGTAAGTGCATTCCTATCAATTGGCTCTGGTTTACTTGGTTTATCATGGTCCCCGTATGGAAATAACAAAATTTGTTGATTTAACCATTTCAGGCTAAAGAGCTGTGTTTGTTCTATAAAGTGATTTAAGACCAGCTTGAGTTCCAATGGAATGATTCCTTCCTTGAGCAAGTGCATTGGATCTTGAACTAATCCCGCAGTCAAAGGAAAATCTGTTAGTTTTAATAGAACACTATGTTTATTTATACCCCATAGTTTGCTCCAGTACTTTCATGCAGCGCGAGACAAAGTTATTAACTGCTCACATCTGTGTCTGTGTTCATTCTCTTGTCTTAATTCAAAGTCATCTTCTTTGAATTTTTTCCTAGTGCTCTGCTTTGAGTCATTACAACGTCTGCATCCCTTTAAAGCAAACCCAACACCTTCTTTAAATCCTCCTATCCAGTGCGCAGCCAATGTGTCACAGGGGCATATAACTAAAGCTCCCTCTATGTTTTGTTGAAATCCCTCTATTGTCATTAGAATTCCACCAGAACTTAGCAAGTTTACAGTTTCTATAAAATCTTGCAAAATTAATTCTAAGCTGTTTTCCATCTCCTGTAGGTCCTTACTTTTGGCCACAGCCAAAAGCTGAATACAGGAAAGACGTGATCGAAACGGAGGTGGTATGTTTGCTAAAGTAAAATAAAACATTGTCAACTTATGCTTTTTGGTTTTTGACCCCTAGAGGATTAACAACCTCAATGTCATCAGTGTTTAGAATTATTTGAAGAGCACTTTTATTTTGGCAAAATAGAGGATGCTTTTTCACATACTGGCCATCACAAATGTCGTTCATGAGTGATTTAGAACCGTCCATTTTGCGGCAGGGTTTTCATTTTGTATTATAACTATAAATACACATGCCTAAACATTACCACATTTAAACATGTGTATTAACCGTTATATTGATATTCAAACACGTGCACTAACCGTTATAATACACATGTTTAAATACTATTATAATTAGCTTCACCGGGCACACAATGGTTCGGACTTGGGATGTTAGTGGGGTAGGCGCTTCAGTTCAATCTTATTATTTTTGTTTGTTATGCATCGTAATTTTCCCGATTTTTAGGTGTGAACACAATTTGTATTTTCTTTTTAATTATACTGTGGTATAGACAAGAAGAACAATTCCCAGTAAAAAAAATATTTGCAGGAAATTCAGTAGTTGCTTTTGTTCGTTACGGACTGCCAATGCAAAATAATCAAAATACAATAATCATCATTTTCGGTTTTTGAATGATTGAGGTACACGTACCCGTAACATAGCTAAAAGCGGAGTCATCTTTTGCCCGCTTACATATAATAAATTACAAATAGAAAGCTAATTGTTTTTGCTGAAAATACATTTAGATTACTTAATTTATTAATGTTAAATGGAAATTATTATATTATATTTATATTCATATTTTGAACACACGGTGACTCCATATTGCAACTAAACACTCGTAACAAAGTGCCAATGAACACACCGTTTAATTTTTTTAACACGCAACCAGGCCACAACTAAACATACTGTTTTTTGTTTGTTAAATAAACACCTAAACACTTTTATAAACACATAAAGCCTAAACACCTAAACATTTTTTACAGTGCTGACAGACTACTGGCTTGGCCTGTGTACGCGTCGCTACCATACCACGCGTCCTTTAGCGATGTACATTGGACCACATCCAACCGGCTTAGCTTTACAATCCACAGCCCACGTGCTTGAATCGGTTTAAACAATTCCTGCAGTCGTACCACAATCGCTCTACAAGGCCAGAACACCCAGGCTCAATCTGTTGCTAATTCCAGGATATCTCATTCAACGAGGTGTGTCTTTCAGTTCAATCTCGCCCTCCAATGAGCAGAACAAGCCGCAATGAGACGATTTCCAGGCTACACCAACGTTTCACGTTTCGCCCTAGTAGCCAACACTAAAGAGAGCCACTTCCTCCTGCTGCACTGTTATATACACAATAAGCCGAGTATGGAAGGCCATTGATCCATAATAAATTGTAGGAAACCCAACACAGCAAAATACTCGTAATACCCCCTACTTAAGATAAATGCTTCACATTTGTCATAAATAACGAGTATTAAACCGTAAGCATTAACATTATAATTATACACTACACCAGTATCATCAAATGACCCATACAGCTTAGCGAGTTTCATACTCCAGTACCATCCCATAGGAGATCACCAATGCTAGCCCAACTAGCATAACCAAAACGGAATCCACGACCGTTCAACTAACTACCACTGTAGTTTACTTGGTGATATTTGACACGCACGTCTTCCCATATGGTACTCACTAGAGTATAGACTACTCGTGCCGCCTCACAATGTTGTAATGCATTTAGGCATGACATATTCAAATCATACTCATTTCTACAAATACAACTAACATACTTTTTCTCTTTAAACTAAAAAAAAAATGTTATATGGACAACATCCACAAAAGATCCAGGGACTATTAGACAACCTCATTGTCCATCCTGCTTGCATTCCAAGCTTAACTCTTAATGGATCTACTTAGAAAGTCAGCGCCATAATTATCATTGCCTTTAATGGCTGTAATTCGAAAACGATATGGCTGCAGAGCCAGCGACCATCTCATAAGTCGTCCATTAGCAATCTTTTTAGTTTTCAAATAATTTAACGGTTGATGATCAGTTTCGATAATAAATTCTGTACCATAGAGATATGCCTCAAATTTAGAAATGGCCCAAATGGTGGCCAAGCATTCTCTTTCAATTACAGAATATTTCTTTTGAGATTCAGATAACGTTTTACTAATGTAGGCTACTGGTAGTTTACAGCCATCCTTTTCTTGCAACAACACCGCTGCAATGCCTACATCGCTTGCGTCAGTACGTAGAATGAAAGGTGTCTCTAAATTTGGTAACTGTAGGATGGGCTTACTTACTAACTTATCTTTAAGCATTTGATAAGCTTTCTCTTGGAGTTCCCACCTGATTTTATTGGGTTCAACTTTCTTAGTACAGTTCGTCAGCGGTGTAGCTATGGTAGCATAATGAGGAATAAAACATTGGTAATAACCAGTTAATCCTAAAAAGGATCGCATTTGTGATTTGGTTTCGGGTCTAGGTGCACACTTAACGGCCTCAATTTTTCTGTAGCTTCATAACACCCTTACGACAATATTACCCAAAAACTTCAATTCACAACAAGCTATTTCGCTTTTAGATGGCTTTGCCTTAAATCCGGCCTTTCTCAATCGACCAAAAAGTAAGCGCAATATTTTCATGTGTTCTTCCAAGGTTTTAGTATGTACCAAAATATCCTCTACATAATTATGAGTACATGGCAGAGCTTTCAATAATTTTCTCATTACCCGACTGAAACTTGCACCGGAATTAACCAGGCCAAACGGCATTGTTTTAAATTGAAACAACCCTCTATGAGTAATAAATGCAGTTAAATGCTTTACAGATTCTTTCATGGGCAATTGCCCGTACCATTTAGTTAGGTCAAGTCGACTAATGTATTTGTCATGAACAAGATTAGCAAAGATTTCATTCTGATCTGGAACTGGCTCGGCATCGAACACAGTTTTAGCATTTAACTGTCGGTAATCGACACAATATCTATCAGAACCATCGGGTTTCTTTACAATGACAAGAGGTGCAGCATGCGGATTGTTACTAGGTTCTACGACACCCATTTTAATCATCATCTTATCCCTAATCGCATGTGGGACTGGGTAAGGTCTTCTCCGTACAGGGAAATTGTCTGTCAATTGGATATCGTGCTCCCCATGCAGATATCACATGTATGCAGATGACACCCAACTGTACATACCATTTGAGTCACTTGACGATGCAATCCGATCTATGGAAGCATGTTTAAATGATGTCAAGTCATGGTTGGCACTGAACATGCTATGTTTTAACACTAGTAAAACAGAAGCATTGTATATCCACTCGCGCTATCGAAAACACTCCACTCCTTAACTCCAGCTTATTGTATTTCTGTTTAAATTATTTTGCCAAGGCGTAAGGAAAACTTACCGAATGCCTTCTGCATTCGTGTTGGCGATACCACTTTTGTTCCATCTGTTTTTGTTCGTAACATCGGCGTTACATTTGACTCTACAATGACGCTTAAAAAACATGTAACCAACATTTGCAAGTCTGTTTCTTACCACATCAGAAACATCCGGCAAATCAGACGGTTTCTGAACGAAGAAGCTACATTGAAACTTGTGCACTCTCTTGTTACATCTAGAATCGACTATTGTAATGGAATCTTATGTGGACTACCATATGCATCGATCAAGCGGGAACCGGGGGGGGGGGCCGTGGGGGCCCGGGCTCCCCCACTTTTTGGCAAAAAATATATAATGCCTGGAGATTTTTGTATGATCAGAAATGCAAGAAAAGAAGAAGGGAAGAAGGAGGAGAAGGAGGGGAAAGAGAATGTTTATCCAGTACCCGACCGAGTTACATTTTCTCGCAATTCAAATTGGCGGATCTGGAGGAGGGGGGTCATGGGTCCTGACTTCTCCCTTGGGCAACAAAAAAATGGGAAAAAGAAAAGAATTCTAGACCTACCTTTTCAGGACCCGTGAGCTGATTTTTTTT
>NW_022683283.1:14425-15252 GCF_011630105.1 Anneissia japonica | reverse complement strand
TTTTTTTTTTTTGTTACGATAAGAAAATTAGAATTTTGAAGAACATAAAAGTCATTAAAACACACTTTAAAATTTTCCCGGGGGAGAACCTCCGGACCACCCTTTCTTTTTGGGATTTATCGATTCATGGAAAAGAATATGCATGCAACTACTCATTTATTTATGTATGTATACACACGTACACATAAAATAAAAAATGAGAAAAATTTACCCGACTGTTTAAAGAGGGGAAAACCTTGAATTTTGAAGAACTTTAAAAGTCATTGAAAGACATTTAAGAAGTCTGGAAAGCTCATTTCCCGCCACCTAGAAATCGAAATTTTCTCGGGGGAACCCGGACCCCCTTTATCTTTGGAGTTCATTGATTAATTGAATCCTTTTCAAGAGGTGGGGGGGACAACTTGAATTTTGAAGAATTTGAAAGTCATTAAAAGACACCTCAGAAGTCGAGAAAGCTCATTTCCCGCCACCTAGGAATCAAAATTTTCCCGGGGAAGAACCACAGGACCCCCCACCCACCCCTTTCTTGGGATTTATCGATTCATGGAAAAAAATCGTATGTAACTACTCAATTTTTGTGTGTATATATACACACATAAGGCCTATCTACTGTAATAACAATGGGAAAAATTTACCTGACCGTTTTCAAGAGGGGGAACCTTGAATTTTAAAGAACCTAAATTAAAGTCGTTAAAAGATACTTCAGAAGTTGGGAAAGTTAATTTCCCACCATTTAGAAATCAACATTTTCCCGGGAAGAACCTGAACCTCCCTTTTCTCTTTGGGTTCATTGATTCATTATAATAATTTTCAAGAGAGGAAAACCT
>NW_022683283.1:3328-14396 GCF_011630105.1 Anneissia japonica | reverse complement strand
TCGGGAAAACTCATTTCCCGCCTTCTAGGAATCAAAATTTTCTCGGAGGAGAACCTCCGGACCCCCATTCCTTTTTGGGTTTCATCGATTCATGGAAAATTTGTATGCAACTACTCATATTTTTTAAATTTTTATGTATGTATACACGCATAAAGACTATTCACTGTAATAACAATGGGAAAATTACCTGACCGTTTTCAAGAGGGGAAAACCTTGAATTTTGAAGAATTTAATGTAATTAAAAGACACCTCAGAAGTCGGGAAAACTCATTTCACGCCTTTTAGGAATCAAAATTTTCCCGGGACCCCCTTTCTTTTTGGGATTTATCGATTCATGGAAAAAAAATCGTCTGCAACTACTCATTTTTTGGGTGTAAAAAATTACCTGACCTAAAAGATACTTCAGAAGTCTGGAAAGTTGATTGCCCACCATTTAGAAATCAATATTTTCCCGGGAAGAACCTGAACCTCCCTTTTCTCTTTGGGTTTATTGATTTATTATAATAATTTTCAAGAGGGGGAAACCTTAAATTTTGAAGAACTAAAAAGTAATTAAAAGACACCTCAGAAGTCGGGAAAACCCATTTCCCGCCTTATAGGAATCAAAATTTTCCTTTCTTTTGGGGATTTATCGATTTATGGAAAATTCGAATGCAACTACTCATTTTTTTTTATGTATGTATACACACATAAGGCCTATTTACTGTAATAACAATGGGGAAAATTACCTGACTGTTTTCAAGAGGGGAAAGCCTTGAATTTTGAATAACTTAAAAGTAATTAAAAGACACCTCAGAAGTCGTGAAAGCTCATTTCCCGCCTTCTAGGAATCAAAATTTTCCTTTTCCCCGGACCCCCTTTCTTTTTGGCATTTATCGATTCATGAAAAAAATAATACGTATGAAACTACTCATTTTTTTTAATGTGTGTATACACATATAACAGGTCTATTTACTGTAATAAGAAAGTTTATCTTACCGTTTTCAAGAGGGGGAAAACCTTGAATTTTGAAGAACAAATTCATTAGACACCTAGCTCAAAAGCGAGAAAGGTCATTTCCCGGCATCTAGAAATCAACATTTTCCCGGGGAAGGAATGTTGACCCCACCACCTAGATTTGATTCCAGATCTTCATGATTCATATTCCCATTAATCTTATAAGTGGGCCCCCTCACTTTGAAAAACGTTCCGCCGGCCCTAATGTGGACTACCATATGCATCGATCAAGCGAATTCAACTTCAATTAAATACTGCCGCACGTCTCGTCAAACAAATACCGAAAACTCAACACAACACCTCTACATTGAAAACACTACACTGGCTTCCAGTAAGGCAGCGCATTACATTTAAGATCCTTGTTCACACCTTTAAATCTCCGGTCATCAACATTTTATCGAAGTCTACGTTCCACCTCATGTCCATATACTTTATTTACCCCTTTAATTCGTTCTAAATATGGAGGTCCTTTCAAGCTGCTTCTCCCAAGCTATGGAATGCACTCCCTATTGAGATCCGACAGTCTCCTTCTCTATCCATTTTTAAGGTGAGACTCAAGACCTACATTTTTCAAACTTTTTAAATTTTCCATTTTTGTTTTACCTTTGTTGTTTTACTTCCATCGTTTAATTTTTCTAGGATAGGCTAGTCTAGACGCCAACATCACTTGAGCATCTGTGAGTTATGATCCTGCAAACCACCGCTTGCCTGTGGTCTCAAATTGCAGGAAAACGGTGCGGTGATGTTGGTTCCCCTGCGATAGTCTGTTTTCTCATGCTTTTTTTTTTATTCTTAGGTCGATTGGTTAGACTTTAGGATTTAGTTTTTGGTTTGTTTTCTTTCGTGTAACTTAAGTGCATAGAGACCATGTAGTATGCGCTTTACAAGTCCCAAACCATTACCATTACCATTACACCTGGGACATCAGAGAAAATATCCTTATAATTGCTAATCAATCATTTTACTTTGTTACTCTGTTCCCATGTCAATTCAGAGCTTATATAAACATCCTCAAAGGATTCTTTGGATATTGAAGGTGGCAAATTCATCACTCCTTCATACAACTCCTCGCACTCTTCAACATGTAACGCATCATACTCTTTACCACACTCGTCCATATCAAGTTCATCAGCAACAACCGCACACAACATCTGAACAAGACTACCTAAAGTAGGTTGTTTATCTACTACTTCTCATCGCCTATGATATTTCTTTAATAAATTTATATTGTATGCCTTTTTACGATTACCTAAACCAATCACGTAATTAATCTCCCTCTTTCTCACACACAACAAATGGTTCACGCCATTGCATCAACAATTTATTGTTTTCAATTGGCAATAACAAAAGAACCTCATCACCAAACTGGAGTTTACGTGGCTTAGCATTGCGATCATAATAACGCTTTTGCTTAACTTTAACGCTGCTTAAAGCGCATTGGGCCATAGCACAAGTTTCTTCGATCTTTTCCCGTAAGTTTACGACATAATCGTATGAATCCATGGGCTGCATGCGATTTTTTTTTCCATACGAAACATTTACATGAAACTCCACTCGGGCCGTCTCGGCTGAATCGACCCGAAAATCTCATGGCAGAATTCAGGAGGTCAAAAGTTCATCAACAGATAAACGTCTACAGAACAACTTCTGAGAGAACGTCGCTGTCTAATTTTAAAAAATACATTGATGTTACCATGTTAATACCAATGGGTCGTTTAAAATGACATATAATATTTGATTAAGCTGCACGAGTAATGAAAAGTGTTATTTTAACTTGAGTTACATACTATGACAATTTTAATCTTTTAGTTAGGCCTGGGCTTTGCATAATTACCTAGGCCTACACGTAGGCCTACTAAAAACGCTTTCTGGGAAAAGCACAAAGAGTAAGGAAAACAGAATGACAGTTATTTTCAAATTAAGAGAAGAGCTGAGAATAGGCAGCTCTAAAATATTGGATGCTATAAGACCTGCCAAAATGGCAAAACATCAAATGAATGTAAAAATGAGCTAGTTATTAATATTAGGCATAGCAATCGGCAGGTTCTTGATTACAAGGCTACACCAAGTTAATTACATGTAATGCCGAAATGATAATAATAATAATAATAATAATAATAATAATAATTTATTATTATTATTATTATTATTATTATTTTTATTATTATTATTATTATTATTATTATTATTATTATTATTATTATTATTATTATTATTATTATTATTACCTCCTGTACGTTAAGGGGAACTTAGACAAAGGGGAAATAACACAAAAAATATTCCCCTTGGGCTAGTTATTATTTATAGGCCTAGTAAATAGTATCTGTAGGTTCTTCATTTCAAGCCTTAGGCCAAGGTAATTAATGCTGAAATGATTATTATTATTATTATTATTAATTATTATTATTACCTGTACTTTAAGGGAAATTTAGACAATGGAGGAATTAGAGAACAATTAAAAAAACGACGTTAAATGGAAATAACACAAAAGGTATTCCCCTTGGGCGATTATTATTTATAGGCCTAGTAAATAGTACAGTATCTGTAGGTTCTTCATTACAAGGCTTAGGCCAAAGGTAATTAATGCTGAAATTATTATTATTATTATTATTATTATTAATATTATTATTTAGCATTAATTACATGATAGTTTGGACAAGTTCAATAACGCCGGAATGGTATATTATTTATTTAATAATATTTCTCTTATTCGCTCTATTTTTCATTTCATGCTTCAATTTTGTCCCATTTCCCCCCCTAAAATTTCAGTCCATGTCAGTATGTGAAGCGTTGTGTCAGCCTGACCCTATGCCTAGTTTAAGGAGGGGCCTAGGTAAGACCTCAGCCTGTAGTTAAGCCTATAGTTTATCCTCTTTCTCTCTAGCCTTTGGAATAACTGTACCTATCTACACTGTATAACAGGAGGTCCTAGCTGTTGCTGTTGTAGATAATATACTAACATTTAATAACATCCAAGAAGGTCACAGTTAGTTACACAGTGACGTACATCACATAAGTCCGTGAAATTTCATAGGCCTACCGTAGGTAAACATAGAAAGAGCAATAATAGTAAAACTCGAGCGTCACGACATTGCGAAGTGTCTGCTCTTGTTCCTCGTATCGTACTTACTCGAGTCAATCCGAGATGCCCGAGTGAAGTTTCAGGCAAATGTTTCGTACGGAAAAAATGTCGCGGGCCGCGTACCTTGTGATTCATTGGTCCAAATTTCTTTAGGAATTGTTAGGGGGCCGCGCACGGATCTGCCATAAAGCAGTTCAAATGGAGAAAACCCAGTACTTTCTTGGGGGACCTCTCTATACGCAAATAGTAAGGGGTTTAAGTACCGATCCCAGTCTTTTGGTTTTTCCTCACATAATTTCTTAAACATCCTTCAAAGTAGCATTAAATCGTTCAACAAGTCCATTGCATTTGGGATTGTATAGATTGGTGGTACCAGCCTTAATAGATAATAACCTATTTATTTCGCCAGTGACTTTAGCGGTGAATTGTCTACCCTGATCTGTTAATATTCCTTTAGGGAAACCTAGTCTAGAATGTCTAACAACCCCTCCGCAACCGTTCCTGCTCTTTTTGTAAGATATTTGGCGTTACTAATTTTGCTAATGGCTCAGCCACTTTCAGCGGTTTAGGTGTTTTATTTTTCTTAACGCTTGCACGTGTTTGTACCGCAGCTACCGGATTAACTTGAGGACACAGTTCAATATTATCGCTGGGCATTGTTTCCCCATTATCATGGGATCTAATATCGTTCCCTACCCAATCTAGTTTGGAACTTGATGATTCCTTTGCGCCATCAACATTTCCTACAATAAGTTTATACAATGGTCGCTCCATGCATAAGGCCAATACACGCACCTTCAGAAATGGAGTGTCTACATTAATTTCAGCATTAGGGAACTCTTTAATCGACACATCGATAAGCACACATGTTTTCTTTTCCCCTGTAAAATCGCTCCCATTAACTAAATTAGCTTCGACCACTACCCCGTTACAACCGGTATCCATGAGAACCGTAACATCAACATTGTTAACCAATCCCATACTAACAGGCATTTGGGAAGATGTTCCAAAACAAGTCAAAGCGGGCATTAAAGTAGGAGCTTTATCGGTTTTCATTATTTCGACCATCATGGCCATGGTAGGTACAAATGATTCAGGGGCCCTTGGGCAATTCCTCAAAAAATGACCTACTTCATTACAAAAATGACATGTCCTAGCAGGTTTACTGTTCTGCTTACTATTAGAATTACTATTACTAATCCCGGCCTTTTGATGGAACTTCCCCTTTCGGCATAATTTTGATCTGGGTGAGATGGTTGTTTTGTTTTAGGTTTGAAATGTTTAAAACTGTCCTTTTTGTTAATACGATTAATCTTATCCCAACCCCCATGGGCATCTAAGTACCTATCAGCGGTCAGTGAAAAATCGTCAATTACTCGTTTCTCCCTCAGAAATACGGATAATAACTCGGGTACACTACGGAGAAATTGATCCCTAATTAAAAATTCTCTTAGAGATTTATAATCTTTATCGATATTCACACAGGTGATCCAATGGTCAACGTACCCTCCTATTCGGGCCAAATACTGGGCAGCAGTTTCATTTGAATAAGGATGGGATTCTTTAAACTTTTTAAGATAATCATCTTCAGTTAACTGATACGCTTTCATTAATTCCCGTTTAAGTATCTTATAGTCATGCGCAGAGCAGAGACTATATCAAGTGATGTGTATACAACTAAAGCACGCGAAGATAACAAAGGTGCTAAATTTATAGATATTTCTCTGATATTCTTTTTCCATCTCCATCCTCTCTTTTTCAAACTCCCTTTCCATAGCTCTAGTCTCTCTCTCAAATTGCTGTTCAGCTCTTATCTCCTCTATAGCTTCCTTAACATACATCTGAAGTCCTTTCCCTTCATAGCCAAGCTTCTCTCCCATCTCTAGAAGTTTATCTCTGTCCACCATCAATGCCATGCTGCCACAAAAGATACAAGAGTTATTTACTATAAGGAACTAGATAATCTAACAAGGCACATGCAAATATCACTAATCAATTGTTACACAATCGTATAATATTCCTAAAGTCGTATACAAGTTTTGCGTGGTTCACAACTAGATGATTCCCGGACGAGCCCATATCTATGTTACAAGTTAGTTAGGATCCGATATAAAGGATCAGGTATCAATCATCCACCACTATGCACTTTGTAGGTATACGACAATAAAAGATACAATATAAGGTAATTTAGTTATAATATTGAGGTTTAATTTCTCAAACAAATGAACAAATGAGCATCTAACGTGTGGATACACAGCGTCAAGATCAATACTACATTGAGAATTGATTTCTCAAATGTATAAGCATCAAATGTATAGATGTACGGTGTCAAGAATACTACAGTTTCACCTACAGGCATACAATGCTACTACAATTTCGCATATAAACTATAAGGTAATAATTCTTCAGTACATCTAACGTATAGACACACAGCATAAAAAATAAAGTATTAAGGATATGCTATCAAGTCCTTGACTGACTACTGGCTTGGCCTGTGTACGCGTCGCTACCATACCACGCGTCCTTTAGCGATGTACATTGAACCACATCCAACCGGCTTAGCTTTACAATCCACAGCCCACGTGCTTGAATCGGTTGAAGCAATTCCTGCCGTCGTACCACAATCGCTCTACAAGGAACACCCAGGCTACAAATAACACCCAGGCTCAATCTGTTGCTAATTCCAGGATATCTCATTCAACGAGGTGTGTCTTTCAGTTCAATCTCACCCTCCAATGAGCAGAACTAGCCGCAATGAGACGATTTCCAGGCTACACAGGTATATAAAGTATGCCAAAAACAGGCTTCGGTCATGTTCGATCTCCATAACCGCACTACGCCTGTTTGGAGTCTACTATTTCATTTCGGGTGGCTAGGGAGTACAAATGAAGAGTTTTTAACGTTTTAGGGTTTGTTGTGATTTTGATGATGGATTCTCTGTGATGAATAAGTTGTTTTCAAGTAGACAATTTTTAAAACGAAAATATGTTTTGACTAAAAAAGAAAGCGATCAAAGTCTCCATGCATACATCCGGCTACCGGAGACTTTGATCGCTTTCTTTTAGTAGGCCTAGTAGCACTCAATCTGTGAAGAAAGCTAGGCCTAGCTAGGCAGGTCTTAGCCTCAGTGCCAGTCCCTGGGCCTAATAATCGTAGTACCGCTGTCAGTAATAGACCTAGGCATAGGGGCCTCCCATACAAAAAAATTCTATAGAACTGTATAGACCTTCTATAGAGACTAATCAATTTCTACAGAAATTAGTATTTTCTATAAAATTGTTTTATAGAAGCACTAGTTTCTATAGAATTCTATAACATACTATATACACATATATAATGTAATTTCTATGTTTTTAATTTTTTTTTTTGTTTCATTCAATATTTTATTGACACATTCGTGTCTGACCAGTATATTCCTACCAACATGTTTTACATCTTGCATATTCTATAAGACTTAGGCCATATGCTAGGCAAAAAAAGAATTGGGGAAACCCAATATAAAAGCATTTAAATAAGTAAACCTTTAAAATACAGGCAAAATGATGCTAAACAAATTATATCATAAATGTAAAAATGTGCAAAATAAACTAGGCCTAATTATTATAAACATGAAAGTGTACCGATTAAATACGGTAAAAATGAGGCTAAATTGTCATAGGTAGAAGTTAAAAATGTGAAAGAATGATAATAATAATAATAATAATAATAATAATAATAATAATAATAATAATAATAATAATAATAATAATAATAATGATAAAAGTAATAATAATATTAAAAATATAATAATAATAACAATAATTATTATAAATAATAATAATATAACATAAAATACAATATTTAAAAGATTGGGGTGGGGGGGAACAATATAAAAGCACTAAAACATTTAAATAAATATAACTTTGAAATACAGACCAAAGGAGGCTAAACAATTTGTCATAGAATTAAAAAAAATGCAAAATAATAATAATAATAATAATAATAATAATAATAATAATAAATTTAATAATGATTTTAAAAAACCTGCCCTCCTTCATCAATTTTTTTTTAAAGAGTGAAATATAATTTTTTCTACGTGCACTGAACACAATGAAAAAGAAAAGGATTAACTTTATCACTGTGTCCCACTATAGCCAATTTGGTGACCATTGGATACAATGAAAAAGAATAGGATTATCTTGGAAAATATTAAACAAAATATAATAGTTTATCACTGTGTCACTATAGCCAATAGGACACATAGAAAAAATTATTAGATCACTTTAAAAAAAAAAAGTGATGAGGGCAGGCTGTTTTTTTTTTTTTTCTTTCTTTTTTAATCAGAACAATTTTTTTTTTTTTTTTTTATAGATGAGGGAGGAACTGTTTTTATTTCACAAGAATATTGTAACTATTGTATAAAACCTGATTTGATTTTGTTGTTTTTTTTTTAAGAATTTGTCATTCCATTGTTTTTTTTATGCAGTTGAAATAAATGATGCAGCAAAACTTTTTTTTTTAAAATTTCCACATCAATATTTCTCAAATATTTTGACGCGGGTGGGAGTGATAATCTATTTTTCTTTTCTATGTGCTCTTAACAGAAAATATAGTTAGTTTATTACTGTGTCCCACTATAGCCATTTTGGTAACCATTGGACACGAACGAGATTAACTTCGAAAATATTAAGCAAGATATTAAATATCGTGTTCAATGGTTGCCAAATTGGATAGTGTGACACAGTGATAAACCATAAAATGGTTTATCACTGTGTCACACTATCCAATGGTTTATTACTGTGTCACACTATCCAATTTGGCAACCATTGGACACAATAAAAAAGAATTGGATTAGCTCAATGAGATTTAAAGAAGACATTTGTAGTTCATCACTTTGTCCCACTGTAGCCAAATTGACAAGCAATGGACACAATAAAAAAGAATAGGATTAACTTAGGATTAACATATGTAGTTCATCACTGCGTCCAAATATAGCCAATTTGGCAACCATTGAACACAAAATTAATCTGTCACTGTTTAAACTAAAGGTACTTTCACACAAAATTTGATTTTCAGTTCAGAATAACTAACAGAAAAAAATAAAGTAAACGATTGAAAAATTGAAACTTGCACTGAATGGACATTAGAAAATTTTCCTAAATTTTGTTAGAAACAGGAATGAATCCAAATTTACTTTACATTACACTACCATGTTAGTCTACAATGTTGTTTAATCAATATCTAATTTGTTACTACCTTAATTTAATCTTGTATGTTTTTACTTTCGTAAAGGTATTTGTAGTCCTGGTTCAACAGATGTGCATTTTGAAACCATTACAGATGAGTATCCTTGTTTAGTAAGTAAGCAGTCTTTTGTTAATTTTTTTTAAATGGCATAATTTTTCATTTTCTCCCTATTACTGTACATTAAAGCCCAGGCGATTAGATGTCATCTAAACCATGTAATTTTGTAAATTATTATGCTGTTGTAGAAGATTTGAAATTTATATACTTATGTCTACAAAATGGATAATGGATTTAAATATGTAGAATCTATGCTTTCTACTGAATTGCATTAAGAAATTAAATAAACCTTGTATACATGTCTTTTAAGGGTGAAGGTGTCATATATGCAACAGCTGCATATTAATGGTTTAGTATCGATGTATGGTGTGTTACCTGAGATATCATTCTTTGATACTCAGACGTTGAAACTAAAGGTAAACATAAAAAAAATTGTGTTTTTTAGTCTCCATAACTCATTCTTAACTTGACTTTGCCTTTGTTTCCTGGCCCCAGTAGTGCCACAACCTCCTTTCAACAAAATTTCAATGTTTTTTCTTTATTATTGCAGATCAATCATCATGTGATCCCTAAACGACGGGCAGTACGCTTTATGGATGGGTCACAGTGGCTATATGCATGATCATATATGTCATCTAGCCTACTGTTTTTTTAATCTCCCAGTGACATCTTTGAGATATACAGTATGAAAGTAAATATGGTTTTGCTATTGTAACCAGTGTACAAAAATGGTACAGAAGGGAAAGTATTTAAAATAACTCCCCTACCTCCCTAAATTCCAAGATAGACAAGACAAAGAAGCTTGCTGACCATAAGAATAATTAATGGGATTATTCACCTTGCCTGATAACCACTGGCTATGTATTGGTATAAACTACTAGCTAAATAGTCAGCCACTTGTCTCCAAGAAGGGTAATTATACCCTGTAATGTGACCTAACAAAGGGTCTCAGGAATGTTGTCGATAATTAGGGAGGGGAACGAATCAGATAAAAGTAGATTGTTTCACAAACAATTTCACAGCATCTACTCTTAAGCTAAAGAGAGCAGTAGGTTCTCCTGTCGAAACCTAGTTGTCTAACACTCTTCATTGCTCAACAAATTCAGGTAAGACCAGCATAGCTTTATTATTTTTTAGCTTAACCAGTTTAGTTAAGTCAACTGAATGTTTAGATTATTTAATATAACTGTCTATAATATATGCAGCCCTTTTATCAAGTTAATTTTAAATTGCCTCTCACCTATTATGTGTTTTAAGTAACTTTATATTCTGTTAATGAAATTATTATTTGCATTTATAGCTAAAATGCTATTACATGATAAACACTGACTATTATCATAATCAGTCCATGATCCATATATTGATTATATTGTTCCATTAAATAATAGGCCTGCATAAAGAATATTTGTAGGTTAGTCCGTAGATTAGATGTTAAAATAAGAAAAGGCTTGAGCATTACACAACATCTACTCTTAAGCTAAAGAGAGCAGTAGGTTCTCCTGTCGAAACCTAGTTGTCTAACACTCTTCATTGCTCAACAAATTCAGGTGTTGAGAGAAGATTCCCAAAGTCATACTGAGTGAAGGATTGGAGTCCGCACCTATCAGAAGACTTGGTGATCGTGAACAGTGTTAAGACCTACGAATCAACAGCATCCCTACTGAGTGATTCAAATACATCGAGCAAGACGTTTGTCAACAAAATATA
>NW_022683283.1:0-2794 GCF_011630105.1 Anneissia japonica | reverse complement strand
TGACGAATTTAAGTGAGTGATTACCCTCACAAGGAATATTTATCATTTTGCCTACACGCATGGATTTCTCTAGGGAATCATGGCCAGGAATGGAAAATTCATTGGAATGTTTGAGGCAGGAGATACAGTGGTTGGAGGGCGAGATAAAATTTTCAGGCATGGAGATGAGAGAGACAAATATGGAAGGCCTACCAGGCCAATGTGACATGAATCCATTAGCAACAAGTGCCGAATATAATTCAACACCATGGATGAGGAACGATGTGTATAAGAGACAGGTTATTTAATATTAATTTATTACTACTAAACACACTTATCTGGTGCCCAACTTACTAAAGTAGTGCCCAAGCAGGACCACCTGTTGGATATAATTCAACGCCGTGGATTAGGCCTACAGGAATTAGCAGAACTGGGCCTACAGACGCTAGGCCAATGCCCGCTGTTAGCCGAACCTACCCCACGAAAACAATGGAATATTAGGAAGCAGGAGCTTCAAGCCTACCTTCGGCTGGACCACCAATGGCCCAGTCGACTGAAAAGAGAGGGACGACACAGACGGAACATCCAACATCATCCTCATTGCCATGGCCCTTAACTAGGGAGCCAAGGGTAGTTGGCGAGGAAGCGTTTTCTCAGAGATTTGGCAGCGATTTTCGAAAACCGATAATTACTCCAGATAGGTACGAGGGGAAGACGCCATGGAGGGACTACGCCCAACATTTTGAAGCATGTAAAGCAGCGAATGCATGGTCTGACAAGCAGGCAGGGGCATTCTTGAAGGCAAGCTTGAAGGGGCAGGCCCTGAAAGTTCTGGGGGCTAGCCAAGGACGGGAAATAACTTACACAGAAATACTTGATGCTTTGGAGCAACGATTTGGACCCGGACGGAAAGCAGAAAACCATCTAATGACATTACGATTAAGGAGGCAAGGACCAAAGGAGAGCCTTCAAGAGCTAGGACAAGCTGTTCGAGAGTTGGCATACCTGGCATATCCTGAATTTGATGAAGCCGGAGTGGAACGCTTAGCGAAGGGGCACTATATGGAGGCAGTAGGAAGACCGGAAATAAGAGAAGGGATATTCCGAGCGGCGCCTTCCACTCTAGACGAAGCCATACGTGCAGCGTTATCCACAGAATTTGGCAACCATGCTAGATCCACATCGTCTGTCTCTTATACACATCTAGATGTGTATAAGAGACAGGCTTATACCGGAGGAAGATTCAAGGCAGGTGGCGTTTGAGAAAAAAATAGCAGATTGGATGAGACGTATAGAGGGAAACCTGCGTTCAAAACAGGCGACGTCAGTACCCGAAACCCCGGCTGGGCAGGACGGGAAAATGTGGCAACAGAGGAGAAGACTGGTGTTATAATTGCAGACAGGAGGGACACATTGCTCGACGCTGCCCGGAAAATTACACACGTCAATCGGGAAACGACGTGCAGCCGACTCCAGGGGTCGGGAGAAGGCTGGAACGAACCGAGGACCCATCAAATACTCAAGGAAGCGGAAGAACCCCTTCAACGACACAATAAATCGGCCAGAGAAAAGGACATACTCACATTACAGCCCAAGAGAAGGATTGTATGTACCAGCTAAATTAATGGAATTAAGGCTAACCTACTAGTCGACACAGGAGCCTCCGACTCAGTCTTGTCCTCCAATTTATATTACCACTTACCCAAAGAAAAATGTCCAGAACTTCAGAGAGCAAAGAGGAACCTTCAACAAGCAGATGGGACCTCACTAGAGACCATAGGATGTGCCTACGTGAGACTACAGATTGGTCAGACATTTCAATCGGTTCGAGTAATCTTTGCAAATTTAAAAGTGGCTGGATTACTAGGGATGGATGTTCTCACATCAAGTGGATCGTTATTGGACCTGGGGAAACTACAGATGAAAATTGGAAGGGAATTAATTAGTTTTACTGGACCCGAAGGTACCAAGTTCAATTCGAACGTAATTATAGAAGATACAACTGTGATATTACCAGGTCATGAACACATACTTACCGGATTCGCCCGAATGTTGACGAGCTGCCCGGTAGTAGGAATAGTGGAACCTAACCAAGAAGAAGAGGAGCTGGCTAAGAATGGCCTAATTCTAGCAAGGACAGTAGTGAAGGTTGAAGACGGACAACTGCCGTTACGCGTTTTTAACCCCGGTAAAGAACGACGAGTCCTTCGAGAGGGAACCACAGTTGACAAGCTAACACCAATATTAGAAGACCAAATCGAATCGACACATACAGGGAAGGAGCCGCCTGTTAGCAGCGGACGAGTACCCGAGCACCTTAGTGATCTGTTGCAGCGGAGCGTGGCATCCATTGCCGGAAAATACCACGAACAAGTTGCATCACTTTTGGCGGAATTTCAAGATGTGTTTTCTAGAGGAGATTACGACTTAGGGAGAACTGGCGAAGTAAAACACCACATAAATGTTGGAACGGCACAACCAATTAAGGAACAACCCCGGCGCCAGACGATGGAGGCCAGTGAACAGATAAACCAGCAAGTGCAGGACCTGTTAGACAGAGGCCTGATTGAGCATTCGGAGAGCCCATGGGCATCAAATGTTGTCCTGGTCACAAAAAAGGACGGGACGAAGCGCTTTTGCGTGGATTACAGGCGTTTGTAGTGCGTGGGGGCCTGTATTCCTGGAAGGTAATGCCGTTTGGGCTGTGTAACGCTCCATCAACATTTGAGAGACTGATGGAACACGTTCTCTCTGGATTGCAATGGGATATACTACTGGTGTATTTAGATGACATAATCGTGTATGGGAAAACTGT
>NW_022683282.1:0-3909 GCF_011630105.1 Anneissia japonica | reverse complement strand
TTTCTTTGATGATTTATTATATATAATTTAACAGTGTTAACGGCTATCTTGATTTATATTATATGTACCTATATATATATATATATATATATATATATATACATACAAAATAACTTCCGCAAAATGTTTAGCCCTGTTTCATCCCTTTCAATAGAATGGGTTTCCTTTATTTGAGGGTTTCTATGGTACTAAATTCAGGTCAGGTCGATATTGAATTTGATTGCACTTTTATGCACCAATGGTTGACCACAGGGAAACAACAGGTAGAACATAGAAATAATGCTATTTTGCATTGTAGCTACAACATCACAAATATTTTTCGCACTTTTTAAATTTTATTTTTTGACTTAAAAACTAGCTATTATTTGCGGACACAATTTGGTGCAGTGATGGTTTCGTTTCCTAGCTTTGAGGTCAGGTTTCAATCTCGTGCTGTGCACTCTGAACCACCCATCACAGGCAGTCCACTACTTTGGACGCATTGCCTGACTGTGGCCGGGGGACGCAGGCAAATTCAGCTTGCGGTGCCCACAGGCATTGTACCACTATGCGGCATAACTGCACTTGTATCATGAATAAAGAAGAAATACCTTGACTGGTGATAATAAAATTATCATAATCTTATTAAATAACAAAAAGCAAAAATGTTAGTATGTTATGGCCTGAATTTTTTTTTAGGGATGATTCTTGAACTAGAAAGACACATCTCAGGGGAGATGACTCAGTGAGAACAGGCAGGGGGCAAAATGCACGTGGGTGACAGATGATTTTGGGTCAAAAAGACTTGACATGTTTTCCCAACTGGCTGACACAAATAAGGCACTAAATCTTCTATTTGTTTACATGCCACTTAATGTAATGTACCTTTCTTATAGCCATGATAGGCCCATAGCCAGGTTCTACCAAGGGGAGGGGGTTTTTCTGGGCATGAGGTCCACGGTCGAAGCCCCGGTGGGGTCGGCAAAACCCCCAAAGCAAGAGGATTTTTGTGCTTTATGGGTCTAAATAATGCTATAAAAGCAGATATGTTTGAAAATGTCTGTGTCTGGGTGGGTCTGCAGTGCATTAGTTGGGTTGGAGGACTTATTTGGGAAATTTGAAGAGGGGTTCGCCAAAAAAGAGGGGGTTTGCTAGAAAAGGGGGTTCTCCCGAACCATAAAAACTCCCTCTGGATACGGGCCTGATAGTGCTGCAATTGTGTCTTTTATTTTTGGTTTTTTTGTAATGTTTGCAATTCAGCATTTTGGCTGGCATGTCTAATATTTTTTCTATGATTTTCTTCTGAATAAATATCATTACAGTATATAATTATAGGCCTATCAACTATTATGTTTGTTTACCAATTAATTTGGACTAATTTTAGACTAAGGTTCTGATGCATAGTTGCACCTTATGGTAATGCATTTGTATGCTGCAGTTTCTCTAGAGTTAATTCCTTAAATTCACTATGCAACAGTTTAAAATTGTTTCCTTTCAGTACATGGTCATGGCAGTAATTCCTACCACCTACAGTAGGTAGAGCCCAGGATTGCATTAGGACAGAGGTGGATGGCCACACCCTTTCAGATTTTGCTCTCTTGATCAATATAAACAAAAAACTTAAATCAGCTTATAACAGCATAGTATGTTCAGTCTTATTTACACATGGAGATAGGCTTAACTTTATAGCATGAACTTTGATTGACCTTAAATTATAATTTAAAACCATTTACTATTTACTACCTCTGTTCTGCTCAGACTGAAGCACCAAAGTTCCTCTGGTACAAGCCCATCTTCATTGAACACAGAATTGGGCCGATTTTTTGCTTGGGGAGGAGGGGGCGGGAGGAGGGAGAGAGGGAAAGGGGAGGAGGGAGAGAGGAAAAGGGGAGGAGGAGGGAGAGAGGGGAAGAGAGAGGGGAAGGGGGAGGGGGAGGGAGGAGAGAGAGAATGGGCTTATAGTGGGGGAATTCCTTTTCAATCAGAAGGTAACTTTTCATCATTGCATGCCTAATTAAAAGCTAATATTTGATATTTTCAGAGAAATGTGTAAGTCAGCAACTCATTCAAGCTATACACTGGGCTTTTGCCCGAGGAAAGGCTAGTTCATAAAGTTGGGTGTAAAGTAGGAGGTGGCTTATAACAACAGTGGAGTTATAATACCTGGATAATTACTCTAAATGTAAATAGGGGAGGTTCGACTGTAGTTTACATGGCCAACATGTCAGTAGGCTATCTTCTGATTGACAGTTGTTGGTATACTTGTAAGTCTTAAACCCGGCACTCACTGTCTTACGGTCCTTGGCTGATGTGATTCTATATAGAACGCAATGTAACGATGCGTGTGCAACGGATGGTTTTTAATGACATTCCGTTTGGACTGCCACCAGCAAATAGCAGATGCTGTTGCGTCATCTAGCGTTCGCATTGAGTGGAGTTGGATTCGTTGTACGATGGTCGTACAGTGCAGAGAATGCCCAGCTTTAGACAATGTGATTTACCAATGAGAGCAAAAACTTACAATTGATAGAGGTTAACTATTAAAAAATTCATAAACCATGAGAACCCCGAGGGAAAAGTTGATTGTTTTACTTGCACAATCAATGCTCACAACATAAGGACTCCCAGGGCATCTTTGTCTCGATGACGCCAATGACTGTAGGTCGCTATTAAAACATTTTTGTCTGTTTGAGTTGTTACATTAAATCACAATTCGGCCATTATGGTTCAAGAAACTGTTTTAAATTAAAGCAAACACAATCTGTTTTAAACCTCTATGGACAAGTCTTGAGAAGAAAACCAAGGACACAATATAGTGTGGGTGGTTTCATTACAAGAACATAGCATCTTCAACTTAATAGATTGGAACAGGTCCAAACCATAAAAAAAAACAACATAGGAATTAGAACAAGTTACACAGGAACCAGCAGGTAGGAAAGGAAAACTTCCTAATTGGAGCTTAGAAATCATCCAATCAAAAAATGAAGTGGGGGTGGCTAAGCATAAAAAAAGGAAACTGTAACAAGATTAAGGAGTTATTGAACTCTTGTGGGTGGACACTGGTGGAATATGATAGACAGCTGCTACTTAAGTTACAGAAAAATATTTTCTTCCATGAAAAGACTGCAAACCTTATGGTTAAACATTTTGAGAGTTTGAATTTAATATGTTTCAAGTATCCTCTAAATGTATGAATGTTTCCTGCACTAAATTAACACTTAATCAGAAATTATATAAACATGAAAATGGTGGCAGAAGGTCAGCGGTGCATAACAATTGATAAAATGGAGGAAATTCTTTCACAATTAACGATACTTTTTTTTCCTTAATTTAAAGTATTTGAGTGGGTTGAAACCACTTTGGCCAATTTCACTGCAGGCTCAAAATGTTAATATTTTTGTCTTATTATACACTTTTCCAAGATAGAAAATTAATATTGTACAGCAGTATGTAGTGCTACGGAAGCACCTAAGTGCCATTCGACTTGACGACTTGGCGAGATAAATTATCTTGACAAGTCGACATACTAAAAATGTTATGTTATCATGGCGAGATAGATTATCTTGACAAGTCGACATAATACATATTGTATGTTGTCATGGCGAGATAGATTATCTTGACAAGTCGACATAATACAAATTGTATGTTGTCATGGCAAGATAGGTTATCTTGACAAGTCGACATAATAAAAATTGTATGTTGTCATGGCGAGATAGATTATCTTGACAAGTCGACATAATACAAATTGTATCTTGTCAAGACTTGTCAAGATAACCTATCTCGCCAAGACAACATAACATTTTTACTATGTCGACTTGTCAAGATAATTTATCTCACCATGACAACATACAACTTTTATTATGTCAACTTGTCAAGATAATCTATCTCGCCATGACAACATACAATTTTTAGTATGTCGACTTGTCAAGA
>NW_022683281.1:0-2354 GCF_011630105.1 Anneissia japonica | reverse complement strand
CGGGGGGGGGGCGGTTCCCCCGACGAGGGGTCTGATTTCCCCGACGAAAGCAAGTGGGCGTGGTCGAGCTCCGACTAAAAGGCCCCGAAAGCCGTCCTGACAATTTAGGGGTTTCAAGGGCTTATTTAATCGATTTTATTACTAATGTGTAAAAAATACATTTACTTTTTTTTTTCTCCCCTACGAATTGTGCTTTTAATCCCCGACGGGGGGGGGAGCTCTCCCAGCCCCCGCTGGCGCCACGCCTGGGATACAACTCTTTGCAACGGAATGCACGTAAAATGAATCAAATGTAAATAGTACACAATAAAAACTGTTCTACAAAATCTACCAGTCAAATACACAACAGTTGGCAAACGAGTATGTCCGTAGCTATAGTAAATATTATGTACGGTTATATGTACATTATAATGAATAAGTAGGACTAAGCTCTATCTTTCTTTTTTAGATATATTTTTGGCATAATTTTGAAATCAAGTTAAGTGTACTGAAAATAGAACCGCTAAACGTGTGTAATTTCGCCTTGAAAATTGTTAGATCAATAGGAGAAAGAATTGAATCAATGGGGCATACATTTAAACAAGATGAGATCTTTCGAAGCAGATAATACTTATACAATAATTGTTACTTGTGTATCCACAACAAAATTACCAGAAATCAATGGTGATAATAATATGTATGAAGAAGACTTTGTTGTTTTGTTGATAAGGACGCTAGTGAAAATTACACTGAGTCTGGCCGCTTAGGCTCCTGCTTTAGAGAAAACGATAAAATCAATTACTCAAAAAGAGTCGTTATGATGGCTATCATTTTCATTGATGAATGAAATTGACCATTACGGTATTTAAAGCCCTTTAACTGATATATCAATAAATAATATAAAATATTAATAATAATAATAATAACGGTAATACAGGTCTCCCTCCAATTAAAGACCCCTCCAATTAACAACTCCCTCTATTTAGAGACCAAAGACCATGGTTTTGGTGGACCCAAATGAAAATTTTCTCTCCAATTAAAGACCACTATAAAATACATAGTGATGTTAATACTATTTTTTCTATAATAAATTTTGTTATAGGGCTTAAAACAAAAATATTAGGCAATGCACATCATAAGATGATGTTTTGTGTGTGTTTTGTGTATTGAGTAAACGATAATGTTAATGGTGGTGAGAGTAATATGTCAATGGAAAGTTGCTTAGAACAAGCACCGACATTACACAGATCATTACTGAAGAACTTAATAAGAACGGAATATGTCCAACGATTAGGCCTAAATTATTGACATGAAAATATTTTACAGAGTCTGATAAAAATCAATTCTCATTTCCGTCGTTTTCAACAACTCTACTACTAGACAAGACCTAGCCGCTAATAATTTATGTAGCAGCTATCCTACGAAAAACGGTTCTGTTGTACGAAGAGCAGTTCTTTGACGTTCCTGGCAAGCTATTGATTCCGTGCCAAAGAACCGTTCTTTGGGACGGCAAAAAGGACAGTTCTTTTTTATGGGCCCTGTTTCTACTGCCACAAACAACTGTCCTTTCTTGTCAGTAGAAACAGGCCCTTAGCCACCCATAGATCGTTTTGGCAGAAAACTGAACATTTTCCACTTTTATTGAAGATGTATACATACATGCTCCATATTAAATAGCGATTGTGTAAGTACGACATTACAACTTAAATTTTATCATATGGTTTTTGCAGACCCAACTAAACTATAAAAAAAATCCCTTCAAATAAAGAATACAATTAAAATAAAATTACTTTAATGCAGCTTTTAAATAATGATGATGATAAAAATATACACATCAAAATAATACACAACATAAGATGATGTTTTGTGTATACAGTGCTTTAAGGAATAGGCCTTCTGATAGTTTTAGTAGGACGTTGTTGTTTAATTGTAATGGAGATTTAGGTATCAGAACGAACACAGGACTTGACGTGTGAATACCCAGAATGGTTCATTCAGAATCAGTACCTGTAAAAAGCCCTTGGAATAAAACGATTGTACATTTTACTACAATGCACCCTCCAATTCGAGAGCACTTTTCCAAAGACCCAAACAACAATATTCAACTTTTAACACAAAGCTAGCCCTCTAATTGGAAACCAACCAAAAAACCACCCCAAATTTTCAGGTCTCAAAGTTGGTCTCGAATTGAAGGGCGAACTATATACGATTTCTTAATTTCCCTCTAAATAATGATATTTAAGACCACTTTTAGTGCCAATTTTTAAACAAAGGGATTCTAATTAGAGACTAAAGCTGTTAAGACCACCAAAACTCTCTGTCCCAAAAATGGTCTCTAATTTGAAGGAGACTTGTATTATATTATTAATAATAAT
>NW_022683280.1:0-995 GCF_011630105.1 Anneissia japonica | reverse complement strand
AATTACCATTCAATAATAGAACAGTCATCGACCTACTTGCAGTGAAGTGAATCTAAAATGTATTCATGAAGTTATGATGATCTGAAGTGTTTAAAAACGTACACAATAATAGTTGAACCAAATTTAAAATACCACAAATACAAATGTGCGTGACGATATTATATTGCTTTAGAAATGTGATTTCAAAAAGTGTATTAGTGAATCACACACTGAGTACCGTATTCAATACATTTTCACAACAGGTTGGGCAAAATACATATAGGCCCCTAATTGATTCTCCTGACGCAAATTCAGGTATTGTCTATTCCATCACGATGATAACAATTGCCATTCAATAATAGAACAGTCATCGACCTACTTGCAGTGAACTGAATCTAAAATGTATTCATGAAGTTTTATGATGATCTGAAGTGTTTGAAACCGTACACAATAATAGTTTAACCAACTTTAAAATACTGTACCACAAACACAAAATGTGCTTGACGATATTGTATTGCTTTAGAAATGTGCTTTAAAAAAGTATGTTAGTCCATCGTATACGTAAGGGCTTGTATTGTTGGGGGTTTTTTTTACTTGCAGCGTTTGGGAAATAGGTAGGCCTAATAGGTAAATTGTAATGAATATAATCAATAACTATAGCCTCTAAAACCTAATATTACTGAAGGGTCCTTTTAAAGTTTGAATAGGATTTTTTAATATCATACTGCTGATTATATACTTTACTAGAAATTGCAAATTGCAAGTGAAGTGCTGCGAAGACAACTGCATATAAATGTTCTTCGAACAAAATTATTTATGCGAGTCAAGTGAAAATAATGAATAATAAAACTATAACAAATAATATGAGACACGACCCATTGTCTATATTAGAACACTTCTCATTTGGGTAACAAAGTCGTAATTTTTCATTTTTGTCAAAAAGTGTCTATAGTGAATTATGGTTTAGGTTTTTTTTTAATAAAGTTTCAAAAATTTCTATGTATGTGGAAAATGTA
>NW_022683279.1:0-581 GCF_011630105.1 Anneissia japonica | reverse complement strand
AACTGACCCCCCCCCCAACAAACTCGCCCATAACCTTTCGGTTACCGCGCCGCAGGTTGGTTTTAAGTATAACTCTCTACCGCCCTCTATCAATATAAATCAAAATATCGCTAGTAGTATATGTATTGGAGGTTCTTTTTTAATGATACAAACAACTGTAAAATTGAGATGTTTATTTCGTCATAAGTAAAACAAATATTTTTTGATGAATTTTTTTAATATAATGGCCCAAGATAGATTGAAATTGATTTAAAGTTTGTTGGAATATACGCAGGGCCGGATTCAGCATAGCTGGCAGAAAGAGGGGGTGTGTGTGAGGCACGACTGAGTGAGATTCTCAGGGGAAAATCTAGTGGGGTGTAAGAAGAAACTCTCCCTTAACCCTCTAGCACCTTCATTAATTTTAGTCTGTATTTGATTACTAATTTAGCATGGTAATTTTTTGATAAGCTTTACAAAAACACAAAGACATGCCCCTTTTCAGGGGCGTGTCCTTCAAAAGTGAAGGACACGTAAAATTAAAAAGCGTCCTATCGAACACGTGATGCGTTTCGAAACTTGTTTTTAACCGAAAGGTTATG
>NW_022683278.1:0-1320 GCF_011630105.1 Anneissia japonica | reverse complement strand
AGCTATCGAAATATCCATCCTATTTTATTATACTTTAATAAATTTGTCATCTGTTCATTGTTTTTTACAAACATTACCAATACACTGGAATGTTTATTATAGAGTTTATAATATACCGTATCATCGTGGCTCATATAGGGCCAGAGATATATAATTTTTGTAATTTTCATTTTCATAGCTAGGAGCTAATTTTCTTCTGATATGGTTCCAGATGCAAAATCCATCGAGAAAAAAAGGTATAGGGAGAAAACTGTCACGGGACCCCAAAAATGGCTCTACTAGTGACTGCTATTTACCAAAAATCCATTGATTCCGGTTGTTTTCCCACAATCTGGAAAACCGCAAAAATCTGCCCTGTTGAAAAAGGTCCTCTGTTGAAAACTTTCGCCCTATTTCTTTGCAGGGGTAGCGCCAGCTGTTTATTAATGATATTTCGTTCAGCATTAATTCCCATAGTTTATTATTTGCTGACGATCTCAAATTATTTCTTATCGTGTGCTCTGTTAGTGACGCACTTCTTCTTCATGATCTGGATGCGTTAGCTAACTGGTCATCGAGATGGAAGATCGCTTAATCCCACTGAATGTAAAAGCCTTATAATTTCTGTTAAAAAAATATCCAATTGTGTATGATTATTGTTGTGTATTCACTAATTACATAATTACATAGCAGACTTACATAAACATTTGTGACAGTTGATTGACATGCCATTACGGTAGGCCTACGTGAGCCAGAACGATCTTTATTCCGCATGAGTGACATACAATTGAATACATGCCAAGAGTAAAGTGGCACAATAGGTGTTGTTACTCACACAGGTACTATAGTACACTACTAATATCCTACATTTAGGTAGGGCCACTGTAAACATCGTTTGCTAAAGCCCATTATCGTTTGCTTGGAATGTCATGGTGGAATAGGCCTACACTCTCGATTGTTCCTTAGATCTTCTGTAGAGTTTTCTTCAGTTATTTACAATTCAATTTGTGTTTCTTATGAGCAGCAAAACGACCGCATTCAAACTAAGTTTTTGAGATTTATTGGTAATGACAATAGTCCATGAGTAGCAGAAGGGAGAAATCACCACCCGGCGAGGGACATATTTTGCTTCATCAAGTTTGTTTCATTTCGAGACTACAGTCATTTTAACCATGAATTGTTTTTACATGATTTATCAAATATTTCATGGGAAAATGTATATTCTACGTCTGATGTTGATGTAGCTTACGATTATTTCTGTTCAACTTTTATTAAAATTTGTAATTCACATGCGCCCCTTGTTCAACGCTCTTTAAAAGGTTTTATAAAAAAGAAACCATG
>NW_022683277.1:0-1200 GCF_011630105.1 Anneissia japonica | reverse complement strand
TGATTTGGAGGTGAAATGCCCTTTTTGGTCTTGCTCAAAGATATTCAAAAATAAGTCATCCTTTGGCTCGCACATTTCACGAAATCACAGGGATTGGTCTGTTCAAAAGATTGCTCCTGAATATCGGCAGATTTCCCAACTGGTTGAAGAACATGTTGATGTTGATTTTGATGGAGAATTAACAACAGATTTGAATTTTGAAGATGTAGCTCTACAAGTACAACAAGATGTTGATAATTCCTTTCAGCAATGTACTGCTAGTAGTAGTAGTATCCCTGTTATTCAAAATAATGACAATGATGGTAACAATGTTTTTTCTGAAGATGATTTCACTAGGAATTTTGCTCTTTTTCTTTTAAAACTACAAGCTGAAAAGCATGTACCTGAACGTACCATTCAGTATATAGTAGAAGAAATAAAAACATGCATACCATGGCCATGGATTCACAAATTTCATATTTAAAATCAAAATTGAAGGATGATGGTATTTCTGAAAGTACTGTTACAAGTGTCATTAATTATTTTTATTTAAAGTGATTTTTGGAAAAGAGCAATTAATGAAGATGAAGGTTCTTTACGATCTTGTTATATGAGAAATTTGTTCTATCAAAAAAACTTCAGGTACATTAGGCCACAATCAATTGGTTTGGGTAAAAATTATCATGGTAACTCTATATATTATCACTATGTTCCACTGAAAGAAACACTGTGTAGTCTTCTTAGAGACAGTTCTGTGCAAGCTCAGTTTCAAAGCTATGATTGCTATGATACCGGTAGTTCTGATTCAATTTTAAGTGACATTAGAGATGGACAAGTTTTTAAATCAAATGCATTTTTTCAATCTACTGAGAGAATATTAAAGCTCATCCTCTTTCAAGATGCTTTTGAGGTTGTTAACCCACTTGGTTCGAGCAAAAAGAAGCACAAAATTGTAGGTGTTTATGTATCTCTTGCAAACCTTCATCCACATTGTAGATCCTCAATTAATCACATTCAACTTGTCCTTTTTTGTAAGGAGAAGGATCTTAAACAAGTGGGGCATAAAAGAATATTTGGACCATTGATAAAGGATCTATGTGATATTGAAAATGAAGGTATAGACACTGTCATGGGATGTATGAAAGGATCTGTTGTCGCATTTTGTGGTGACAGTTTGGGTTCTCATTGCATAGGGGGTTATGTAGAGAACTTCAGTACCAA
>NW_022683276.1:0-650 GCF_011630105.1 Anneissia japonica | reverse complement strand
GGGGTGTGCAGAGGCTGCGGACGCACCCTCCCCTCCCAAATTCCAAAAGGTCTACTTTTTAAAACCTATGATTTCACAAAATCGTTCCCAATTATCACAAAATGCTATAGCATGATGCAATGCATTATTTGCCGGCTTATCTAACTGTTGATTTTTAATAATGTGTTATGAAATTTGTTAGAAATTGATCGTCTCCGGTGATTGTCCATATAATATGAATAATGTTATCTATAGGCCTTCAGGTGTACAGGACATAATTACTTTTTCAGGTCCCAAAAACACACAAATTAATGAAAATTTAAATGAAATATTCATGAATTATGTGTTTGAGAAATCTATTATGTAAAGACCCTCAAAATGCTACTTTGTCGCTTTTCTCACAAACCCCATCCAGGCCTCCCCCTGGACCACCAAATTTCAAAAAGTCAAATTTTTAAAACCTGTTATTTCACTAAAATCGTTCAATCTATACTTTTATTCAGATTTCACGCAATCTAACAAGCGGAGCAGATATGTACAAGCTGTTTCTATAAAGCAGTGACAATTCTAACTAACTCATCAAGGAGGGAATCTTAATTATTATATTGGGTTTTAGTCCCTCCCCTTATTCTACACTTAATTACTAAATACTTAATCTAATTGGTAGAATC
>NW_022683275.1:0-2048 GCF_011630105.1 Anneissia japonica | reverse complement strand
ATATATATATACATATACATACATTTTAGTCCAACTGCCCGACGAGCTCTGTCCAATGGGCGGGGAGCTTGACCTACCGGTGGGTGGAGGGGGTTTAATCCCCTGCTGTCCCCCGCTGGCGCCGCCACTGGCAGGCAACCAGGCGTAGAATCTACCTGAAGCGTGTGCAAATTCCTTACATATATTCCATCTTAGGCCTACACTGCCAGAGGAAAGAATATCACGTTTTAGTCACCAAAAAGGATTTTCCAAGGCCTTCTAATAGTACGCCCCTCGAAAAATTATTGGCCCCTCCCCAGGCACCCCCTCCAAAACAAAAACAAAATCACGGTCAAGTTGTTAAAAAGCACCTAAAATCCCCTTATTTTGCAAGTTAGCGCTCCCTCAACTGATCATCGACCCCCTACTTCACCTTCGCGGTGCCCCATCTTCAAGAGTCCTAGATACGCCACTGGCCCATACACCCTAGAATCTGCCTCAGCCCAAAGCGAACGAGTTTCTGGTCTCGAAAATCCAGACACTGTCTCGTTAGGCCTATACAGTACAAAATACTGTACAGGATATAATTCATTAAAAAAAGCTTAAAAAATGAAGTTATATGTAACTAATGTTTTGCGAATCTTGGGCTTTTAAAAGCAATCTTTTTAGACTAATCTTGGGAATTTTGATTTTTTAACAGTGGTTGCGCTAATGGTGTCAGTTTATGTCCATTATTTTTATGGAAATGTATTTGTCAGTCGGTTGATAAAGTGTGTGCGTGGCTTAATATACTCATATAATAATGGCGAAGGAATGATAATGAAGGAAGAGAACCAACGGCCTGAAAGTTCAATTCAAACAAATAGTATGCTATTCTAAACTTAATATTAGGCTTCCATGGCTGAAACAAATGGAGGAGGTGATGAAAGTGAACCAGAAAAGAACTCCATAGCACAGCGCGCACTCAATGGCTAACATTATGCATGCAACCAAGCTATGCTGCTGCTGCTGCTTCATTGGCAGTTCCATTAATAGTCTTAAAAACATTTTCTCCAGTGGCGGTCAAGTATGAACCTCTATCCTCCAATGCCATGACATTTATGTCTGACTAATATTAATTTGATGACCCAAACAATGTTATATAGTGATTGCCAATCCCTGTATTACAGAAGTTTTGTTCATTCTGAACCAAACATGGGGATGAGGTCGTCTACACCTCTTCCATCTGTGTTCCTCAGTGCCCCCCCCCCTCTATTTTAAATTTCTGGATCCCCCACTGCCATAGCTATATACTTTACTATATAATATGATATATGTACTGTCCTGTAGCATTCTGAGGGATTATTATAGGGCACTATATTCTTCTTATCGAGTCCATACACGAGTCCATACACGAGTTCATGATCTGTCGAGCTATGTTAAAAAATATTATTATTATTATTATTATTATTATTATTATTATTATTATTGTTATTATTATTGTTATTGTTATTATTATTGTTATTATTATTATTATTATTATTATTGTTGTTGTTATTATTATTATTGTTATCATTATTATTATTATTATTAATATTATTATTATTATTATTATTATTATTATTATATAGGGTGACGATTATTTTTTTAGCTTAATCTTATATCCAAATGCTCAATACCACAGCTATGAGAAATGACAATATATGTCGACATAATAACAGTGGTGGATTCAAGCCCCCACCCGCTCAAACTTAAATTTTCAAAACTATTAAAAAAATGAAAATTGTATTCAAATTTAAGTTTGAGCGTTTCCATTTTCCGCAAGCTAGAGGTGCCGTGATCATAAATTTTCTTACAAAATCCCAAAACATGGTGAGTCTAGGCCCGCCCTCTGTAAAAGTCCCTCCCTGGGCAGGTCTCTATAGTATTTCTAATTCCCGGATCCACCACTGCATTACCGTGAGGATTTTCTATTTAGCATAATCGTATCCACATGTCCAGGGGCGGATCCAGAAATGTCCAAAAGGGGGGCCGGAAGGGGGGCCGAAAGTTGGGCCGATTGAGACAACACTGTCGTAGGGGGTCCGGGG
>NW_022683274.1:0-659 GCF_011630105.1 Anneissia japonica | reverse complement strand
AGAATTAAACTTATGCATAAAAATTACCTGACACAAAATGGTATCGACTTATATACACAACGAATGAGGATGTCCCTGTAAAGACAAACAATATACACGATAGAACGCCAATTTACCAACAAGGTCAATTAATTGTGGATATTCATATATGGGCTGTTATTTGTGTATCTCTAATAGCCTCATTAATAAGAGAGAATCCAATACTTGATTTAGAAGACAACACAAAAATTTAATCGAGACCGATATATGAAGGACTTATAATCGAAGAGAGGCATAAATAAGTAACTTAAGTCAGGGAGACAGGTCTGCAGCAGTTGATGAGGATATTATTCTCTCGTTGACCATCATTGCTCGGAGATTACGAAATTGTGTCAACGGAAATGTTTCTTCTGTCGGTATGTTTACATTCATAAAGTCGGTTTTACTTATTAAGTATTATAGGCTAGATACTATCAGTAGCGGATCCAGGATTTCGAAATAGAGGAGGGCCCAGGGAGAGACGCAGATGGAGAGTTTATACCACCTCAGCCCCACCATGGTTGGGGCTGAGGTAAGGGCATTAATGTTTTTGGCACCTCTGGCCGGAAATGGCACTCTCAGACCTAAATTTGGTTACTATTTTTCTTTTTTCTCCATTCTTTTATAATAATTTTGAAAGG
>NW_022683273.1:0-1042 GCF_011630105.1 Anneissia japonica | reverse complement strand
CATTGCAAAAAATACTGTACACTATACATTACTTTACACATTTTTCTTTTCAGGATGATGATTTGGTATATGAAGGAGCCCAATTAACAAAAAAAGATAGCCTACATCTAATTATGGCGCACTTTCTTCGTTTTGGGAATAGTCAAGAAGAATTAGATAGCATGCTGAAGGTAATTCGTTACCACCTACCAGAAGGCACACCTTTTCCTCGTTCAAAGTATGTATTCAACAAAGCTTTTGATGGAGTCTGTGCAGAACCTCAATTACATGTTTATTGTGATGCCTGTAGCGGTTACGTTGGAACTTCCAGCACCAATTGTGCAGACTGTGGGAAATTTGTAGACTTTAAACAAAGTCTGGCTGCATCTAACTATTTTGTTGTATTTAGCATAAGCAATCAAATTCAGTCCTCTTAAAAGACTCTTCTGTAAGGTCAAAACTAAAAAAAGAGAATTCTGAATTCCATAATGCGAAATGCTACAAGAATTTGCAAATGGGAAATCATGACATAAGCATCACATGGGGTTCTGATGGGGCAGCAATATTTAAATCTTCCAGCTACTCCATATGGCCATTGACAATGATGGTTAATGAATTACCTTACCCGCTGAGAAGAAAGCATGTTCTTATGGGTGGTTTGTGGTTTGGGAATGGAAAACCACACTTTCCTACATTCTTAAAGCCCGTCATAGAGGAATTAAATGTTCTGAGCTCTGTTGGTTTGAACTTAGAAGATGAAGATGGAAATATTATAACACGAAAAGTTTTCCCAGGTGCATTAACATGCGATAGCGTAGCAAGATGTCAGCTATAAGAACTAACGCAATATAATGGTAGACATGGCTGTTCATGGTGCTACCATTCAGGTGAACAGGTAGTCAAAGGGAATGGGCATACAAATGTCTACCCATCACTACAAGATGAACTACCACAGAAAAGAGATCATCAGTCATATATATGTGATGCTCAGAGAGCTATTGATACAAATTCTTCTGTTAATGGTGTGAAAAAGCCATCTATAATTCTTTTATTAATGCATTTT
>NW_022683272.1:0-866 GCF_011630105.1 Anneissia japonica | reverse complement strand
CGTGGTGCTCCCTTGGTATAATCGCTGGGTGTTTTGTAACACTTGGTTGTTCTGATCGCCGCAGGCGACCTCCTACCCTTAGTACGCCCTCCTCAAGAAATGGGTCTAGTTTACCAATAGTACTGGATTTCTTCAACGGTTTACCATTCTTAATAGAATTGATTTCTTCGATGAAGTGTCTACGCTGTACATATTTTATCTGCTCGATCTCAGCATTCCTTATTTCATCCAATGTAATGGCTGCCTTGTTGACTTTATGTTTGGTGAGAGCCTGTCTTACTCTAAGTATCCATACTATTGCACGTTTCAATTTATGGAATGATGAATAATGCTGTATCAACTGTTCAATGGGATCCTTTTGTTCGGTAG
Organism: Anneissia japonica; assembly: GCF_011630105.1. Classification (NCBI taxonomy): domain Eukaryota; kingdom Metazoa; phylum Echinodermata; class Crinoidea; order Comatulida; family Comatulidae; genus Anneissia; species Anneissia japonica. Next base: position 497 of record NW_022683272.1, on the reverse strand, counting down.
CTCTATATCCTTCAACAAGAATCCCGGCTCTCCTAACAACTTTGCCACTTCATGGGTGTTGCTCAGATTCAAGCCCCTAGATGCCACGTCTGCAGGGTTATTCTTGCCTTCGACATGTCTCCATTGCTCGGGACTTGATCCACTCTGAATAATATGTATTCTATTAGCTACAAATGTGCTAAATCTGGTCTTCGTATTATTAATGTAATTTAGAACTAATTCACTGTCGGTCCAAAAGTACACACCATCGAACTTAGCATCCAATTCCCGAGTAACCACGTCCGCGCATTTAACAGCTAGAGTAGCCGCTGTTAGCTCCAGCCGAGGAATAATCTGCCGTTTCAGAGGTGTCACCCTTGATCTACTGTACAGTATGTTGCATTGGACATCGTCTGCCTCTGTTCTAACATAGATGACCACTCCATAGCCCTGCTCGCTGGCGTCAGCGAATACGTGCAATTGACGATTATCAGTACAATCGATGCCGAGCCATCTTG
>NW_022683271.1:0-2323 GCF_011630105.1 Anneissia japonica | reverse complement strand
TTGAAATGTTTTAGACAATTTATTAGGTCAATATGTAATATGATGGTCTCATTGCTGCCCCTCATTTTCAATCCTTCACTTTAATAAATGTGTATTTACATCTCAGAAAAACATAGTTTTTCATTTTTTGCCTAAGTTCTATAAATGTTACAGCTTATAATTTAACTTGAATTAAATTACTGTTGATCTCATTTTGTCTATCCCTCAGATGAATTTTGTTGATGGTTCTAGCTATATGAACTATGCAGGGATATTAGTGTGGCCAGTATTTTGTTGATGAGTTTGGGCTTAGGGGAAGTTGTATAGGGGTCTGTTACTTTCATTAGTCTTGTAAAAGAATGCAATAATTGAAATGTGACTAAATCTCACTTCTTTTACTCTACAGAAAATATTGTATGCAAGCAGTTCAACTGGGAGCAAGTTTATGATTAACAGAACATGCATAAGGTAGGTTCACTGTTTACAGTATATAAATGGTTGAATATCAGAATAATTATGTATTATGCCCACTGTACAGTTATTTTAATCACTGTATTAAGTTTGTGAATACACATAAAAGAGAATTGTGTAGCCTGTTGCACAATTGACAATCTATATAATAGTAGTAATTATAAGTAATCGAAAAAACCAAATAATAATTCATACATCTCAGAACTTTTACTGCTCCATCTAGAAACCTACAGTATTTTAGTTGAAGAATATCATTTCCCCTTGTCATACCATACACATACATGTAAGACCATGATTAATGCACAAACTCCCCCCCCCCCCACTTCCAAGAAGTATTTGTAGTGCAACTTATTACTAATTAGAGCCATATAAACAATGATTCTCATGGATGATTGTATGCATTTTTTACAGCAGCTAACAAACCACCAAATTGGTCTAAGTTTTGCCTATCATTGATACAGAAGTTTAAAATGGTTAAGTTTTTGAGAAAAAATTATCTTTAATTTACAGTGGCGATGTTTCTCCGCAAGAAAGTCACTCACATTTTGTTAAATTGTATATGAAGCTGTAATACCTTTTTTCTTTCTTTCAGCCTATAGTTTTGAATCCAAGATTTACCCAGTCAAATGCATTTAATGTTTGACCTCAACGGTGGACTATTTCATTTAACTTCTATGTAGAGAGAATCAATATACATTTCCATAATAGGCTGTGAAGAGTAGTCTAAAAAATTACTCTAGAAATCTGTTCTGTTGGCCACCACAAACAATTTACTAATGATTATGTATACAATTCATTATATACAATGTCCAGTCAGGAAAATCTAAGCAATGTTATATTGATGATCACGGATTAATAATTTGTAAAATGGAAGATTATAGGTCTAGTAAAATGGATATGTGTCATTCACTAAACATACAAAGTATTTTAGATTCATATTCCTTGAGGAAAAGATAAGATTTTAATATTGGATGTAGTTACAACTTGCTATTTTAGAAATTTTAAAAATTCAGAATTACAATTATGATTATTATTATTATTATGAGAGGCATTGGCTTTTGAGAGTAAAAATTTGCTTATAAGCTGCCAATTTTTTTGGTATTTGAATTTTATGTATAATACTGCATTGTACATTTGGACAAAAAACTAAGTATTATAAATATTTAATCCTACATGTCATTGTTAATTTAAAACAGCATTCTCCATTTTCATTAAATATAAGAAATTAGGTTTTCTTCAATGGAATAATCATCTCTTATCGTCATCATTAAGGCTATTTCAACAACTTTTCTGACTCTCAGTATGTACCATTGACTAATTTCTGTAACATGTTTAAAATTAAATCCTCAGTGTTTGATGCTTAATTTAAGGAACCATTGGGGGGAAAAGGTGTTTCAACTATATGAAAACAATTACTTAATTTCAACAAATATTGTTGGGCCCAAATTCCTTTGGTTATAATTTCCATTTAAAAAAAATTATTGTATATATAGTGGAATCATATTTATTCCACGATCGACTGTATCCATAGAAATTATGTGTAAGGGTTTGAAATATATTTTATTAACCTTCTTTATAATATTTTTACTTTCATTTTTTGACATTCATGTATATATATATATATGTTACTATACACATATGATTATGACTATAAAGTTAATTATTTAATTTCATCAAATAATTTTGTGTCAAATTCCTTTAGTTATAATTTTTACTGTAAAAAAATTATATTTAACTAAAAACTAATGAATATAGTGAAATTATTTTTATTCCACGTTCGACTGTATTCATAGAAATTATGTGTGTAAGGTTTCAAATATATTTGTAGAAACCTTCTTTATAACATTTTTACTTTAATTATTTGACATTCACC
>NW_022683270.1:0-532 GCF_011630105.1 Anneissia japonica | reverse complement strand
AAAAGGTTGTAGAGACTTCAAAACATCGAGTACTATCAAAGACAAACAACCAAAAGTGACGTGCGAATCAATCTTTCAAATCTCATTAAGATTCCTGTACATAATATTTTCAAGGTTTCTTCATGTGTTATGCAAGCACTATGGTGGAGGCCCCAGTAGTCGAGAAAACCGCAATTCGTCGTTGAGAAAAAAATGTATATTTATTTACTACGTATTAGTAGACTCCAATATCGATTAAATAAGTCTTTGATACCCCTGAATTGGCATATTTTTTCGCCCCCTGGAACATTTTCGAGAGATTTTGAGCGACACCCGACCACGCCCACGTCGGGGACTTATTTCAGTCATGCAATGTAAACATTTTGTTGTGGTCCAGGGCTTCAGTTCTAAACAATATCCATCAATATTTGGCGTGCCTCAGGGCTCGGTCCTCGCACCACTCCTATTCATCCTTTATACAACTCCAATTGAACACATCATTTAAGAACATGGGCTTCAAGTCATGATTTATGCAGACGATGTTCAATTATAT
>NW_022683269.1:0-541 GCF_011630105.1 Anneissia japonica | reverse complement strand
CAGTTTTATATATATATATATATATATAATATAAATCATCAAAGGTACATATACAGTGTTTTAAATAAGGACATGATGGAACATCGTAGGCTACCCTGTAGCTTTTCAACGAATAAAGTCCTATAAAATTCATTGTGTAATAAAATGCCTCCGACGGGATTCAAACCTGCGACCTCTCGCTGACAAGGCGAGCGTCATAACCACTAGACCACGAAGGCTTCATGGTTGAGCAGGTCCAAATAACCGTCGGGAACATTGTATTACACAATGCTACGCCTCAAGAGGGCTCTCGGCAAGATAAATCTGGCAATACGGCTAGAAATACTGTCGTATATATATATGATATTGAAGGGAGTTAGCCGTTAACACTGTTGAATAAATATAATATAAATCATCAAAGGTATCATATAATACAATGTTTTAAATAAGGACATGATGGAACATCGTAGGCTACCCTGTAGCTTTTCAACGAATAAAGTCCTATAAAAGTCATTGTGTAATAAAATGCCTCCGACGAGATTCGAACCTGCGACCTCTCGCT
>NW_022683268.1:0-618 GCF_011630105.1 Anneissia japonica | reverse complement strand
ATATTTGAATTGAAAATGTAATAAAAAAAAAAATTCAAAATGGATTTCCAGTCTGGGACACATGTGACTTGCTAAAGAATAAGCTAACGAGAAATTCCGTGTTGTATAACAAATCCAACTCGATGTGAGTTTGTGCGCGCATCGTGGCATTGTCTTCACTATGAATCGCATTGGCCGACGACCCACAGGTGCAGTGAATGCCCGGCTTAAGTGAATTTCATGTCCCACCCTGGTCCCCCACCAGACCATTGTCAATTGCTGTATACTTACATTATGGTCAGCCATGTTGACGACCTTTTCCCTCAGCACTTTTGATTTTGTGGAGAGGGTGGATAGGAATGTTTTCACTTCATTGCAGTCAGACATCTTCTGGCTGGTGATCCGGAACCACTCTCTGGCGACCACACTTGTCGGAGTCAGCTAAGTTAAGTTTTGAAAATTTTTTTTATAAATTCAATCATTTGATGTTTTTTTTGAAAAATTCTGTATTCATTTATTCATCAATCCATCCATTGATATATTCATTTGATCCATTTCCATGATGAAAATCACTGTTGAATGCTGTACCATATTACGAGACAATAAATATATACAGATAAGTTTTACCAAAACGAGAAC
>NW_022683267.1:0-1059 GCF_011630105.1 Anneissia japonica | reverse complement strand
GCTGCGACTATACCTCAGCCTTTTCACGAAAAGGCAAGAACCGGCCATATACACTTGTGAACAAAGGTGACAGGTTCCAGAGAGCATTTGCGTCATTGAGCACTGCAGTCCCAACAGAGGAGGTCATCGGAACCTTGAAAGGTTTTGTCAGTCCTTTATGGAGCGCGGAAACTTGTCCCACTCAATAACCACCGGTTCAATGTGGTTGAAAACCCTACAAAAGAAAGGCAAATGCAAAACATCCATTTGAGAAGCTTAAAAGAATTGCGGGCAGCAGCATTCCGCCGTGTGAAACTGAACTAGCGCCTCACATTGATAGAAGTGCATTTGTTGCAAGACTGTGTGGTAGTGCACATCAGCAAGACCTGGACAAAACACCCACATGTGGATGGGAAAATGTTGACGGCGATTTCCGCATCATTTGGTTCAATGGTGAACAGATGCCTACTGCCCTCATTTCAGAAATTCAGGTCGAAACAGACGATGGTGATGCTCAGCAAGATGATTACGACGTAGATGAAGATCATGATCCCCTGCCAAGAGAAATGGAATCATCTGATTATGACAACGATGAAGATCGCCAATGAAATACGAGAGTAAATTGTTCGGACTGGTACATTATATATTGTCAACATGAATATCAGGAAATTGGGTGGACTTAACCTTCAAAAACTAAACATTAGATTCATTAGATTGCTAGTCGTAAAGCAGAAACCCACCACCATATTTGAAAAGAAAGCTTCCACATTTCCTCGCTGTCATTTTAGCGTCATCACTGTCCCTGCTCTTCTAACCACCCGTACACATTCCATGCCACTAGAACCTGAACCTGATAACTAAGAGTTTCAAAGTTCATCAGCCAATGAGGCTGTACTTTATTAGAACACTGTATTTCTAATTTTGATTTGCAATCCTCTAGATAGGAGTTCATACTGTTATAAATAAGCTGTATATACCGTACTTTCATTTGATGCCAAAGGAGGGGGGGGGGGAAGAGTGTGCTTCAAGCACTTACTTTTTCTTTAGTAACCGCAGGTGTGTCTTGAGTTACATTTTTGT
>NW_022683266.1:0-2597 GCF_011630105.1 Anneissia japonica | reverse complement strand
AGAAAGTCACAAAACGGATGGATCTCCACAACTTTTAGTCACATCTGTTGAACATGGCAAGGTAAATTAAGAATCTACATTTAGTATATATTTTGATCATTATTCAACAGGCAAGTCTGATTTGAAGCTAATAATATTGTTTCTAAAATTTCCTTAGATAAAGGCAATGACAAGTCAAGAGAAAGATGAACAAAATAAGACAGGATCAAGGAAAAGACCCCATGAAAGGTCAGCATTTTTGTAATAATATTTTCTTTATTCTTTATGTCATTTGAATGTTTTTTGGAAATTGTGCTGTACATACCATAATATTCCCATGGATTAAAATTGATATGCAAGTATTTTCAATTTTACTTTATAACAAGTCAATGACAAAAGACAGAGTACTTAAGTACATTATTTATAATGTGTTCATACTGAACTTAATTACTGACAATTTAGAGTTTTAGCAAATGCACATTTTTGTTAAATATATCACAAAATGTCAGTTATGCTTTTTTTTTTATAGATCTTTATCTTTTATCTTTTATCTTTTATTTCAACTAACCAATTCAGCATATAAGCTGAATTACATGGTGTAACAAAATGTAAAATTTACAATATAAACGTTACTTTAAACAGTTAATTACAAACGTTACTTTAACACAACTAGACAATATAGATACTGATTATATACAGGTTAGTAAAATAATTATTTAAAATTAAGACATATTCAAATACAAAGTATATAAAATAGGCATCATGTTTATAAATATAAAATATGGACCAGCCTCAATAAAAATAAAACATTTGCCAATGTTATATAGGCAATATCAATTTAACGCATATTTTCTAGCAATTTAATTCTCAGCATCTCTCGTTGAGGCAGTGGATGAGAAAAGGAATTGCACTGTTCCCATATCTATTAGTTTTATATTTTTGGATTTGATATGTATTACAGTTTCGTAGGGTCATATTATGGTTACTTTTATTTATTGGGAACCAATTTGCGTATCTCTGAGATTTTAAACATTTCAGTCCAAATTGAACACAAAGATGGAGTCGTCTATTGGCCATCGTTTGGAGTCCCAATTGCTGAAGTGTTTTCGTATATGATACATAATCCGCACCAATAATAATCCGGCATGCTCTCTTTTGGATACGTTTAATTTGATATGACTGATCTTTTGTAATGCTACCATGCCACACCGGAGCTGCATACTCACTAATTGGGCGAACATAACCAGTATATACGGAAACTAAGTCTTCAATTGGGAGTCCAAAACGTTTGAGGCGAGATAGCATAAATATCCTCTGACTACATTTTGATATAATATTATTAACGTGGGACTGCCAGCCAAGATTGGATTGTACGATCACTCCCAGAATCCTGATCTCGTGAACCAACTAAGTTCAGTTATGCCTTTTTCACATTTTGATGTTTGGACAAAGGGATATGTGGAAAACCTTTTTCACATTTTGATGTTTGGACAAAGGAATATGTGGAAAACCCATTTTTAACTTGAAAAACAACCTTATCTTTTCAGGGATGAAAAAGATAGTGAAAAAGACAGCGGAAAGGTCGCTTGTGAGCATGCACCTGAACAGGATGATGAAAGCTTCATCAAGAACTTATTGTCAGTCAAGTCATTCAAAGAGCAAAAGGTCAGAGTTCAGTGAAGAGTTTTTTTATAGCGAAATTACTTACAAAATGCATGTGTAGCTGTGTATAACCATAATCGAAATGTTTGGTGCAACACATCATGTAGTAACAAAGATGATTTTCCAAGGCATTAAAGTGAACAGTACTTGAAAGTATTCAGGGGTGATGAATCGCTAAGAAGGGAATCTGTAACAAATTCTTAACATTTTGAACAGCATCATGTAGAGGGCAGCAAATTATATTTGAAAACCTATGATATATCCATTGAATGTTTAACAAATAGAGCTACATGTTAAACACATTTAGATTATTTTTTAATATTCATGTAATGTATTCTAGTAGTAAACAAGCTATGTGTGTTTTTTTGTATTCAGAGCAATGAAGTTGGGAAGGAAATCTTTGACCTACTTAATATGCCAACTGCCAAAGAGCAATCCCTGGCAGAAAAGTTTAAATCTGCAAGCGGTGAGTTTCATTTATAATCTTTAAATACAACAGTCAATGTAATCAATAATAGAGTTCTTAAATTGAATAAATTTATTGACTTGTTGACTTTACTGTAATTGGCAAAGGTGTATGGAAATTTCCACACTACAGTTGCAAGTCAGAGGGTGGTGATCGCAACAGAAACATTGTAACCAGATTTTTAATTAAATCAACCATTATGAATTATTTATGCCAAAACTCTATCTAGCAAATAGTCGTTAGCCCGATAAATTTTAAATTTGCTCTTTTTTACTCTCTACAGGCACAGTACAAGAATTCTGCCCTCATGGGACACGAGAGGACTGTGAGAGGGTGGCCGGGAGCAATACTGTTCGTTGTAGCAAGGTATGTGCTGATTGTTGCCATGGTAATATTCCTTTAAATCTTTCAAATACCTAAGATTCGCTCATGGGCAAGATTTGTCACATAATACTTATTATAAGTCAATCGTGATGTCATCAATGCAACT
>NW_022683265.1:0-713 GCF_011630105.1 Anneissia japonica | reverse complement strand
CACATCGTTTGCCCATAGTAACCCCCCCCCCCCCACAAACACCACTGATTCTCACACCCAATCCACTGTTACAAAGAAGTTTTTCCTTCTTTGGAACGACAGGTTAAAATACTTTTAATAGTCAAAATGTGATCTTCACACCTATGTAGCGACTTGAATCCTCCCTGAATTTCTGATAGTACCTCTTCCTCTACGTAGTTACAGATTTGCATAGCAATTACTTTGTTGAATATCTTAGACATACAGGATGTTAGTGAGATACCCTTGTAGAAGGTCTTTACAATCACCTTTTCTAAAAATTCCCATGTTCCATTCATCAAGGATTTTCTCCAATTGTATTAATTTATTAAACAACTTCAGAAGTATATTTCCAAGGGGTTTTCCTCCATTTTTGAGGAGCTCATTAGTTATCCCATCTTCCCTGGTGCTTTATTGTTTTTGGCAATCGAAAGTGCCTTATTAATAATATTTATGTCTAAATCCATGTCTAATAACAAGTTTTCATCCAGAAAATCATCATCATAATCTTGATCACGCATCTCTTTAGCAATTTTTTTTTGTTGATAAATGTTCTACAATTTTTATTGTAATTAAAATATTTTCCTTCTCTGTAATTATTTCACCTAATTGGGGTAAATTTATGCAAACAAAAGATATTTTATGTTTATCATCCGAGCCTCTAAGAATTTTCCAGAAATCCCATCATGAGGGTC
>NW_022683264.1:0-549 GCF_011630105.1 Anneissia japonica | reverse complement strand
TCGGCACGGGTCAGTAACTGCAACGCAAAACAACAACAATTTTGGTTTAGTTAATTATACACCATGCTATGCTGATATTAAGTAATCAAACAAAGGCATGTGTCTATTCATTTTCTTTCAGAATTGTATGAATAAACAGCAAGAAGTTGCAATTCAATAAAATCAATTTGTCACTAGATAATAATGTATTACGACATAATAACATAAAAAGCAATTTTCACCTTGCCGAGCACCTCAGATTCTTTAGTTTTAGTAGCCTTGCATTTTGGCCTGCTCTTGTTCTTGACCTTTCCCCTGGTCCCAGCTTCATCAGAGATCGAATCTGTGCTAACTGTCTCCATGGCATGAGGAGCATCTCCCTGACGATTATCCTCCTCCTCCTCTTTCTCATCATCGTCATCATCACCACCACTGGGTATGGCCATGGAATCTGATGTCTTAATATCTGGGAACTGCAACGTTAGTTATAGATTTTAGCATTCACAATTTTGGCAATTTAGGGGTTTCAAAGGCTTATTTAATCGATTTTAGAGTCTACTAATATGTAGA
>NW_022683263.1:0-2092 GCF_011630105.1 Anneissia japonica | reverse complement strand
AAAAAAAAAAAAAAAAAAAAAAAAAAAAATCGCGATTTCGTCAAAAGAGATGCGCGCGGGGATGATAAACTAATCATTTTTTTTATGGGGCCTAACCATTTTTTTTAACTGAATTTCAAATGAAACATTAGATGTATTGTAGATGATTATTTTTTTTTAATGGTTTCGTTTGCCGAACGAGTTTGTGAAAACATTTGGGAACTCAAAAACCATAATATTGATGAGTAGATCATGGTTCGGATAAAAAAGTAAAAATAAATATATTCTGTATTAGGATGGAGTTTTATTAGTAGCTTCATACACTCTTATACAGACACATTATTGAAGTATGCTTCTAAAGTTTAAAATACAGTAGCCCTACATAAACCTACCTGTCTTTCTGTGAGGTTGAGAGTGACCGCTATTTCATACCGCCTTAGTCTTGTTAGATAGTTGTGGTGCTGGAACTCATTCTCTAGTTCACGAACTTGTTCCTTAGTAAAGGCTGTGCGTTCCTTCCTCGGTTTTGTATTAAGATCAATCTTGAAACCTTGATCCGATGAACCTAAAGAAATTAATAGAAATAAAATAATTCCCAAATTGCCTCACGTAAGTCCAAAATTTAGTATTCGTTGTCGGATTGGTGTCGTAATTTGTCACTAGTAGTGTGGTATTAAGACATGATTGATGAAAAAAAAGTATGTTTTAGAAATTAAACACGTTCCATGTGTAGCCAGTATTAATGAAAGCGTTACTTTACATTAACAGAATACCATTTGTTTGGTACCGTACTCGTTTCCATATCATCCACACGGAAGATGACAACCCGTGAACATTCAAAGAGGAATGTTTCAGAAAATATGAGAAGCATAGACGTATAGAGGAATACTATAGGCCTAGGTCTAACTAAATACCCTAAACATCGCTTAATAGTATCACTATAATTAAAACTTTATCGCTAATTATCATTAATATATTATATTAAATTAGTATCATTAACAATTTTTTTAGCGTGCACCAATATAATTTCCTTATTATAACCGGATGTTGAGGTCTACCTTTTATTGGAAATTAAAATATATCACCAAGCGTGTACCAACAACATAAGGAAATTATCGGTAGATAAAAATATGATATTGCTTAGAATGTACTTGTTTTTAGAAATCCATCACATTTCATAAGGATCAAAACATTATTAGCTAGCTTCACCATTCTTTATTTCAATTGGCTTACAATAGACAGTGCGATCGACCAATCAAAATCCTCTTCACCGAGGTCTATTCAACCTGTTATATAATACGTTGTGTGAAGAATAGTTATTGTTGTGAACAAATGTGTTCCAATATTGGGAATATCAGGCAGTTTATCGCTTGTTTCGATCATGCGTCATATCTATTCTTGCGTTCCATGTGTATCCCACCTTGATATTTTCCTACACATGTGTGTAGATATGATACTGTACAGTACTAAAACAAAAAAAAACCAGACATTACACTATTATCCTTGACCGCTTGCCGTAGCATATATCACGGCTATACTATATTACTTTCAGTCAAAAGCTGTCAGTTGATAAGCAAATGCTTTTTTTAATCTAGGGTTACAGTATAGGTATTAAAAAAGACGAAAAAAAAAACAAAAAAAACAAAAAAAAAAAAAAAAAAAAAAACTCCTTTAAATATTTAGCCTAAAAATGAAACTTTGTAATACAGTAATACAGCACATGTCTATAATAATGATATGTTCATCCTTCCGTTATTACTATCAGTATTTCATTTACATGTAAACAGCGCAAACACATTTTCAAAATAATAGAAACGAAATATACAAAAAAAATAAAGAATATTACCTCCCATACCCACTTTCCTATTAGACTTAAAGCTTAAACTTAAGTAATAATATGTATACCTGTATATGTATATGTGTATATGTATATATATATAATGTCTGGTTTTTTTAAATATTTTATGTCAAGCGTTGACAAAGACTACAGGAGTAGCCGAAATATTCGCCTAATAAATTTTAGTGTTTCTAAAGTCAACATCTTACGTATTTGAGTTTCTTTACTGTTACGTTATATTATATTATATTCTACATATGTTTCGAAACACACGTG
>NW_022683262.1:0-1199 GCF_011630105.1 Anneissia japonica | reverse complement strand
TTTGATTCTGTTTTAAAAAATAATCTTATAAATTATAAGTTTATTTTCTGTGATAATTTTATCCATATAGGCTAATTCATGTTTTCCATGTTAATATGATTGATAAATAATATATATAAAATAATAATAATAATATAAATAATAATAATGATGAAGGTGCTCGAATAATGCTTTAATAAATAATTAATAATACTTCATACTTCAATAGGCCTATTTACGATAATGTGATTAATGAGACATTTGTTGATTAAATTTATAGAAATAGATAATAGGTATATACCATTAATAATGATTCAGCATATTAAATCAAATTACGTCGTCAATGTAAAATCTTTTTTATAAAATATAAGTTTAATTGTAAATTCTATAATTTAAACCAAATAATTTATGTTTTCAATTATTATTATAACGCTGGATGTAAATGTAAAACAAAACAAAAGTAAATGCTAATACTATCGCGAGATTAATGCGTATCTTTAGTAAGCATAGCTCAGGATGGTTCACACCAGGTGACAAATATCCGTCGAAATGCCGTATAAATAAACTGCAATTATTTAAATACTTTTCACACGAACTTACGAATATCTTAATTAATATATCTTAATATCTTAAATTAGTTAATTACTAATTAATTAATAGATTGATATAAACATTGTGACCTATAAAATATTATAATACATACTCCAAGTATCGAAATGCACGCCATCGTGTCGGGATTCAATATTTCGATATTAATTATGTCATCATATGATGACTATGTCAAAATATTGAATCCCGACACGATGGCGTGCATTTCGATACTTGGAGTATGTATTACACTATCTTATCTGAGATTAAATAGTGGACCTTTCGGTTTTTGTGGCCTATAACTACAATTTATTAATATAGGCATATTTTAATTAATAAATACAATGATCCCTGCAACGATTTTTTCAGGTCAGAAATTGGCATCAAAAAGTTATTTTTCAATCGCAATATTCGTATTTTTTTTCGGTTCATTGAAGTAGCGACGATAAACTTGTAAAATAATTAGTTTATAGTTACATTAATAATGCATATTATAATATATATTATATATATATATATATTTATATATATATACATATTATATATACACATACCATAGTATGCTGCATAGCACTGAGCATATGTATGTAATATATTTGGATTTAAATAGCTCTTTAATAAATAAATAAGTA
>NW_022683261.1:0-839 GCF_011630105.1 Anneissia japonica | reverse complement strand
ACTATCGTCATCATCATCATTGTTATTATTATTATTACTATTAGTAGTAGTATTATTATTAAACAGACATGATCTTTTATCAGGGATTTTTGACAACCATAGAGATCTTATTAATGTGTGTGTAATATACCATATAAAACAAAGCTTAAAAACATTGTCTTTGAGTACGTACTTTACATAGGCCTACTTCAATTTTACATAGGCCTACTTCAAAAACGTGATTTCACAACCACCTCAGCCCCACCATGGCTGGGGCTGAGGTGAGAAAATAGTACCTCTCGAGATGGCCGGAAATGACACTTTTATATAGTAAAATTCATCATAATCACATTACCATTATAGTCAAAATGAAACGCCAACAAACTTCTCATGATCTTTTATCAGGGATCTACTTAATATCCAGAACAACTTAGGCCTAATTATAGCTTGCTAAGCTTTAACTATATACTATATTTTGATCAACAAATCACAACTTTTTTTCACATTTAGCACAATTTTCTTAACTTTTTATTGCTATTAATATTATTATTAATTATTACTATCGTCATCATCATCATTGTTATTATTATTATTATTATTATTATTATTATTATTATTATTATTATTATTATTATTATTATTATTATTATTATTATTATTATTACTATTACTATTAGTATTATTAAACAAACATTTAAAGAAACTTGCAAAAGGATAAAAACGAAATTGAACCACAGTATCGCATTTCTATCTTAAAAGACCTGGCCTGAGATTTATGGATTTAAGATTTTTTTTAATCACGCTTAGGCCTATGTGCTATTAGGCCTATATATAACGTGTACTGATGCATATTGACATGT
>NW_022683260.1:0-1512 GCF_011630105.1 Anneissia japonica | reverse complement strand
ATTCAAAGAAAGTGATTTATAGCTATGACGTCATTTTTGAAAATACGCATTTGAGCGTATCTCGTTTATCCTTGGTCGATCGTCTTCCAACTTTGAGTATGTTATAGCTGAGACACTTCTCTTTCATATATTTGACCCCTTTTTACATTTTGATGACGTCATCATGGTCAAAAAAATTGGCTTTTTTTACCCCCTCATTTCTCTTACTTCAAAACGTTGATGACCCCATATAATCTTAACCATTCGTCATTTCCAAATCATATTAGGTGAGCATAAGCTTCAGGTCAAGGTTGAATGTTATGTACCATAATTTTCTGTTCGCGCCTTTTAGCGTGCACGTACGCGTGCGTCAACATTTATATATGCATAAAACCATGAATATTTTTAATCAGTTATAGCTCCTTGGGATGAAAGGTTACCCCCTATTTTTATTACATAATCTGAAAGCACATGAGTTGTAGATACGATTTTTTACTTCATAATGGCTGATCGGACATTGTGACGTCATCATATTGCCATTTGAATTAAAAAACTGAATTTTTATTTATGATGCCATTATGTTTATACTCGTTTGAACGTATCTCGCTTATTCTTGATTGATTGTCTCATACCTGTGAGTATGTTATAGCTAAATCAATTCTCTTGAAGACGTGTCCATTTATTTTTCATTTTGATCACGTCAACATGGTCAAAAAGAACGAATTTTTGAAGCCCTTTTATCTCTCTCTCTTAAAAGATGTCAAACAATAGAACAGAGTAAGTAAGGGCGGCAGACTGTATTTCGACGCTATCAGACAAATATATATAGGTTATATGAAGGGAAAGTTCGTGTGGCATTACCGACTAACAGGCGGTTTTAAATACACTTGACAATGTTTAATTTCGTGTGCTATTACTGTACACGCACACATAATGACTTGCGTGTCTGTTAAAATTTGAAAATTCTCGATATTACTATTCAGATAGTTTAAAGAACGTTTCGGGTCATTTTTAGCATTTCAAAACTTTCCATAATTTACCCGCCGTACGTTCATTTCCACGCACACAGCATATATTAAAGATGGAAATCACGTTTTGTTACATATCTTGTGTTCCTGACACATTATTCATCAGGAGTCACTCTTTGTGCTATTACCGTATTCACGGGCGTCAAGACGTACGTGTACACATGCGGAAATCTTTTAAAATGCTAAAAATTATTCTTTAAAAAGAAAACTAATTACAGCATAATTTAGATATTATGACACTTTTCAATCAGCACCGCGTGATCTTAATGAGGGTCAAAGTGCGGCGGATCACCTAACTCGTCCTCAGTGACGAGTTCAAATCTAGTTTTTGGTGATCCGCTAACGTTAGCGGATCACCTATTGTTATTGTCAGGATCATCATCATCTTTTTGGTGATCCGCTAACACTAGCGGATCACCTCTTGTTATTGTCAGGATCATAATCATCATCTTTTTTTTATTCTTTCTTTCTCCCCTTTTTTGTTCGCACGATATCTCAAAAACTG
>NW_022683259.1:0-1020 GCF_011630105.1 Anneissia japonica | reverse complement strand
ATTATTATTATTATTATTATTATTATTATTATTATTATCAAATTATTATTATGATGATTTATAATGATGGGGATTGTTATTATTATTATTATTATTATTATTATTATTATTATTATTATTATTATTATTATTATAATTATTATTATTGTTATTATTATAACCATAATGAACAGAGCACTTTTTTATGTCATCATCGTCATAGGTCTATCTATTATTTCTTTGCTTTATCCAATTTATAAATTAAATATAATGTTTTTTTAATTTAATATTTATTTCATTAATTTTAATAGGTAGTGTATGGAGAGCAGTCTGATCAGAATTTTGGATTTTCTGTTACGGATTCTACTGGTAACATTATAAATCGAAACTACCAGCAGAATGAAGACAGCGTGCAGCTCAAAGTAAAAGAATCGGGTATGAAACACATCAAACGGTAGCCCATGTGTGTGTATGTGTTTGTGTTCACAATGCATATAAAAACATGCCGTATAATTAAATGAATATATAGGCCTATTGTTATTAGTGGAATACAACAAAAAATATTCTTCAAGAATTAATAGACCACAACACTTTTTTTGTGGGTGAATACAATTTCCAGTATTATTAAAATCACTTTTAAATGTATTCACTTTAAAGTCCTTCTAATTATGTTTAAAATACATCATCACATCGCTCCAATTAGTTATCTTTATGATCTGGTTCAACGCCACTTACTTGTTCGCACTCTTCGTTTATCAAATCGTTTAACCTACCACCAACAAGACTCAAAACATATGGTGATAGAAGCTTTTCCACAATCCCCTCTGGAACACACTTCCATTGGAAATTCAAAACTCACCAAACATTGACTGTTTTAAAATTTAAAAGGTATTAAAGACTTACCTCTCTTTATACAATATACCTAACTTTATCTGGCACCTTTCAGCGCTTTGAGGCTATTTTTTTTTGCATAGGCGCTTTATAAAAGTATTATTATTATTATTATTATTATTATTATTATTATTATTATTATTATTATTA
>NW_022683258.1:0-1036 GCF_011630105.1 Anneissia japonica | reverse complement strand
GCTTAATGTTATTAATAATATCTAAATAATTCTGATTACATGATTATATTGCTTTTAAATGTGTTCTAATACATGAGCTCCAGTCTAATATTTACATATGCAGTAAATCCCATTTTTTCACTTTTCAGCACCTACAACACTATCGCCAACTACATCGGTGACAACTGAGGGTACGTTCTTAACTTATAAAATATGCTTATTTTATGCGAAAACTTATTAATACTAACTAAATGTTTTGAACTTTATTGTTATATGCTTTGAATTATTTTACACTAAATTAGTTACTGTTTATAATTTACATACATACTAAGTAATTTTTTTTATATATTTCTCAGTACCTACAACACTACCGCCGACAACGTCAGTGACAACTGAGGGTACGTATGTTGTATATGTTTAAGTTTAATAATAATAACTAAATGTTTTTGATTACATGAAATGTGTTATAATATATGAGCTACTGTTTAATAAATTCATATGCATTAAATCCTATTATTTAAACTTCTTAGCACCTACAACACTAGCGCCCACAACATCAGTGACAACTGAAGGTACGTTCTTAATTTAATATTATGTGATATATGATAAAAGTTATAAATCACAACTAAAAATTTCGATTTTCATTGATTTATACCTTTGAGCTATCGCATAAGAAATTAGCTACTGTTTGAATTTTCTATAAGCAGTGAATCACATTTATTTATACCTTCAGTACCTACAACTCTACCGCCGACAACGTCAGTGACAACTGAGGGTACGTTATTAATTCATAAATTTAAATCATTAATAATAACTAAATGTTTTGATAATATTATTATATTGCTATGAAATGTGTTATAATAACTTTGAAATATTTTACAATAAATTAGTTACTGATTTTTAATTTACAAGTAATTTCTTTTTATATTCTCAGTACCTACAACACTACAGCCGACAACGTCAGTGACAACTGAGGGTACGTAATGTTGTACATGCTTTAAATTATTAATAATAACTAAATGTTTTGATAATATTATTATATTGCTATGAAATGTGT
>NW_022683257.1:0-524 GCF_011630105.1 Anneissia japonica | reverse complement strand
ATCAATTAATTGCCTCACCAAAAATGTCATTTATCTCATATATTATAATATTTGTGGTAAACAATGTGTCGGAGAAACAAAAAACACTCTCCGTATGAGAATGACACAACATAGATCAGCTATAAAAACATCTAAGCTTGATCAATCAGTAGCCGAACATTTCAATTTAGCTGGTCATTCAATTTCAAATTTCAGAGTGATTGCAATTGACCATAATGCCAGTTAGAGCGACAAAAATCGCAAAGATAAAGAGAATTACTGGGAACTTTTACTTAAAACAACCACACCATTTAGGCTCAATATTAGGAACGTTCTCCCAGTACACTAAATTAAACCAATGGCATTTCAATTTATTCTGGATAAATCACTTGGCTTATTTATTGAGGCTTGCCTCTAAAGTTTAGTTTTGGTCTTCCTGTTTACTTGTTTAGGCTGTTTATTCTAATCTCACCCAGCCTACTGTTTCCAATCATGCTTGCATGAAATTCTCACTTTATACCATCTAGCTTTTTCTACCCTCACTC
>NW_022683256.1:0-960 GCF_011630105.1 Anneissia japonica | reverse complement strand
TAAAAACAAAAACTCTGGAGAGATGGTAATAAGTTGCCAGATATATAATTTTATTCAAGTGAGCAAACGTTTTCGGAAAAACATGAGAATAGCAAAATATATAGCATATGGAAGGCTCAAAACATGGTTCCACAGAACAGAATGCACCAATAGGCGAGCAGAACAAAACGTAGTAGCCAATAGAAAGCTGGTAAATAAAACAAAGCATAAAACAAAGGAAGAATAGAACAGTGGAGGGAGGAAGCCTCCCTCCCTAAAAAAGCACTGGTGGGTGGGACAAAATAAGTCAGAGCAAAACATGGCAAAATAATATATAAAAAAGAAAAGCCTAAAAAATCATAATCATAATAATATAAATAGAAATATATATAGAAATAATATGAAAAAAAACCATAAACATCAGCATAGTATATGGTATAACATATTCAGTAAATGGCCCTATTAATTTCTGAAAGATTTAAATGATATATTAAGTCCATTAGGGGCAAGTGTTCCAAGCTTATATATAATACGTTCTTCAGTGTTTTTTCTCATGTTATCTGATCCATGGCACAAAGTCAGTCCGGTGATTTGAATGTCCTTGAGAGAGTGATTATTGGTAGAAAAGTGGGTGGCAACTGGAAGACCAGGTAGTTGGAGTTTGATGGATCGTAGATGCTCAGTGAAGCGGTCACTCATACGCCGTTTGGTTTCTCCAATATATAATAGTTGACATTTAGTACAAATAATAGCGTAAACTATATTACAGGAAATACATGAAAAAGTGTCTTTTATTCTGAATGTACTAGCTGGTCCGTGGATGATATCGGTTGAGTAAACATGAGTGCATGTTGTACATCGTGGTCGATTACAAGCAGTAGTAAATCCAATAGGTGGTTGGGTATGTGAGGATTATGTGGATGATAAAATCGCAAAGTTCCTGGTTATTACTTCGGCTACTTGTTTCGTTATCGGATGGTA
>NW_022683255.1:0-1283 GCF_011630105.1 Anneissia japonica | reverse complement strand
ACGGTTCCTTGTTAAATTAATATTAGTCAAAGAATTCAAATCTGACCAGTGGTCAATTGGAACAGACTCAAGATTATTTCCAGATAAATCTATTTTAAGAAGTCCTGATAATCCTCGGAATGTCGACTCGGATAAATTATGTAAACTGTTCGAACGCAAACTTAGCGTTTGCAACGCGCATGTAACGTTTTGTTTACAGAACGTGTACGAATCTAGTCGAGGAAAATGATTGGAATCCAGATTTAATGTTACCAACGTTGGAATAGATAAAAATGCTGGAATACTTTCATGTGTGATATTACCATTGACGATTGCCACTTCCGATAAATTCTTGAAGTTCTTGAACGTGTGTTGGTTTATTTGATCAAATTTACATCCACACGATCGAAAGGAAACCAGAGTAGAATTGTGCTTCGACATAATGGACTCATTCAATTGCCTTTGAATAGCAGATGACGAACCACATGTGAGCTGTATCCTCTGCGTGAGGGGAAAACTATCGAAAAGTAGACCCAAGTCTTGATCATCGCTTATTGTGCAATCTACACTTTTCTTAATAAGGTTTTGTACCCCGGTGTTTTGACAGTCACACGTACATACTGATGATCTTTTAATCCCAGGATTTCCAAAACATATCACATGATCGCATATTGCAACAACATGTAGACACAAACATAACATAAAGAAGACATTCACGTTAATATTGACCGTTTGCATTTTCAAGGTAATGCTGTTTTTAACTCTCAATCTGTAAAACATAAAAAAGAAATTAATTTTATGTCATATATTTTGCCAATATAAACAATATCAAAACAAAAATCAGCATTAAATCCAATTCGGCGATAATAACTTTAAACCAGACCTCTGCGAGGGCCGGTCGAATGGTCACATGACATTACTCAGACACAATTGACCCTCATGTGAGAAGACTACTATAATGTAAGAGCTTGTCAACACCTCGAGCGCTTTGAGACTGTTTCGGTAAAGCGCTGTATATTTAACTACATATACATTACTAACTACATTCTTAATTTTGTTTTTAATATATTTTATGTGCGATGTAACCTTATATGTTCGGTCGTGAAAGAATTAGAGTTAATTACTTAATTACGCGTTAAAATATTGCAATCGAAGCCAAAAATCCAACTTTATTTATTTCGTCTGAAAACATCGTGGCATACATCCTTATATTTTCTGATTAAGACACGTTATTTCTCAAGCTATTGTGTAAAACTTAAGGATTATTAATCACATGATAACTTTGGTATTGAGAAACACCTCCA
>NW_022683254.1:0-754 GCF_011630105.1 Anneissia japonica | reverse complement strand
GATATTTAAAAAAAAAGATACAAAAAATAAATCACGCAAGAATAACGAGTTAACGTAAATGATTTAATGTTTTATTTTCTTTTTACTTTCGACAAATTCAAAATCCGAGATTGCAATCGCACTGGGAGAATCCGTCCCATTCGGAGGTGCAGTATTCGCAGACGACCATCGACCTTTCCTCTTCTACCACGTTACCTAAATCGAGCCATTCCTCTACGTCCAGTTTTCTGGTTTCCAAGGCCAACGAGCGGCATTCGGGCGTCCACTCAGATTCTTCTGGGTCTTCTTTGATCTGTTCAGCGTAATCGTCGATCGTTTCGATCAAGTCGTCGACCCGACGTAGCATTTCCGAATGCGAAGTGGCGTCGACGCTCCCGTACGACGATTCAAGAAAAGACGTTTGTGAAAGTGCATCGTCGATACGATGCAGCATTTCCGAATGAGAAGTGCCGTCGAGACACTCGTACGAAGATTCCGGGAAGGACAGTTCTTCCTCTTCCTCCTCCTCCTCACGGTCCCAATCTCTCTCTCCAATCGGCGACCGTCCGTCGGCTGCTACCAAGAAAGACGTTGCGGATTCGGCGGACGACGCGGTACTTGGCGGGGTTTTAAAGCAATCGCAGGCGTTCAAAGGCCGGAGGCATTCCGGACAGAGTTGAGAAGGGCTGGCGCACATGGTGCATAGTTCTCCGTTCGGCATGGGCGGGTTCCACTGACACCTGTTGCAGGCAGCGTACGATGGTTCGGCCATGTC
>NW_022683253.1:0-940 GCF_011630105.1 Anneissia japonica | reverse complement strand
GTGGGTGTGTATGTGTGTTTATGTATGTATGTAAAATATGTATGTATATACCGATATAATTAAATATAAAAGAAAATATGAAACAAACAAGTTTGAAACAATGCATCGTAATGGCTTGTATTACCTAAAACTTTTTTTAAGCTCTTGTAGATTATATTATCGACATTTATCACAAGTTAATATAAAGTCGTTTAGGATCGTTGAGAAAATGTGCAATATTGATTTTAACAGTATGGAATACTGGCGCCAAATAATCTAACATTTGTAAATATTAATGTCAAACATTTTCACTCCTACACAAAGATAGGACGTCATCGGGGAAAAGTTGATCGAACTATACATTTGTTAGGTCTTCTCATACACATTGACAGTTATTATTTTTAAAGGCGTGGTGTAGCTGTGTTACGATCAGAAAACATGTTTGATTTTCAAAAAGAAGACAACCAATCGAGTACACTGACCACGCTTGCCTTACGATCACCTAAGTACTACAGTACAAAATTTTTAAACAGGCTTCTAGGTGTTCTACTACTACTGCTATTTATAAACATCTTTCGCTATAACTACAGGTAGACCGACATTCCCATATTAACACCTTAACAGAGCTAAACTACCGGCACAGTGATGATGAAATACATTTTATGATGTAACTTTTTAAATAAATAAATGCATATAGGCATAGCACTGGCTAGTTTTGTTTTCTTCTGGCACAGTCCTCGGTCGTAAGAGTCATCTTATGTGATCTATAGCAGTTTTAGATTTTATCCGACTTGTGTCAATCGAACAATGTAGTGAAATTACGAGAAATATTGACTTCCCTAGCTGTTTATATCTCATCTATCTTTCATACATAATGTATTAGCAGGCCCATAGCACTGTTTCGTAGAGATCAAAAGGCTTGAATGATGTTTGTAATTTTTAGATTTTAAATTTTAGATTT
>NW_022683252.1:13114-15455 GCF_011630105.1 Anneissia japonica | reverse complement strand
ACTACTTGACTGTGATTTGAAATCAGAGTCAGTAGGCCTATAATCTTAGGTAGGCCTAAGCATGTGGTAAACATAAGCAAGAATTTAGTCCAATGAAACTGTTTATCATCTTGTTACCTTCCGACGAAAATTTACCCTGCCAGCGTCACCATGGCGTCCCCACCGATCGATCTAACGTGAAGTTGTTATGTGGGTGTTTTATAGATTATTGAGAATGGTAATATCACCAAAAAAATAGATAAAATTACAGTTAATTGACCAACAAAGACAGCTGAATACAATAGTTCGTTATTAGAAGTTATTTAGTATAACTTTATTGGGAAAATTAATCTCAAAATCGAGTTGCCGTCCCCGGCGTTGTCAGTGACGTCGTATGATTTGTGTGCGATTTTTACCAATTAACCTAAAGTAAAATATAGTTGAGCCATGTAGTAATTGAAAATCAACCCAGAAACCCGGTAGTTTGTTGATTATTTATTGGTAGCATCCCTTGGCTGCCAAAAATAGTTTTTTTGGCAGTTGCGTCCCGGTGACATCCCCTTTTCAAATGTCAAAAAAATAACCAACATAAATTTTAAGTTTTTAAGTGCCATTCTCCAACTTTTTCTCATGCAGCCTCAAACATGAGGGGGCTCAGGTGGATATAGTTATTTTTCTAGTTTTTATGTATGAAATTACCATTTTCCGGCATCAAAATTCCCCAATTTTTAACATTTTCTCACCTCAGCCTCATCCATGATGGGGATATAGTACGGTAATTTGTGTTGTTTTTATGTATTAAAGTGCCATTTTCCGGCATCTAAAAGTCTGTAATTCTTACTGCTTTACTTCAGCCTCAACCATGGTGGGCTGAGATAGATGGATTGGAATTTTTTTTCATAAATTTTAAGTATACGAGTGTTGTTTTGGGGCATCTATAGTCTCCAATTCTTGCATTTGACTCATCTGCGACCCAAAACCATGGTGTGGCTCAGGTAGATATCGTAAATGTTGTACTATTCAAGTGCTTTTTGTGCATTTAACGAGTCTCAACTTCTCAAAATGTTCTCACCTGAGCCCCAACCATAGTGGGGCTCAGTTGAATGTGGTAGTTTTTAGAATAGTACGTATTTAAATTTCTTTTTCTGGTACCTAATTAATTAATTGGTGTTTTTTTTTTACTCAATTCGTCAAAAACATTATTATTTAATAGGTAATGTAAGTTCTATTTTGGGGCATCCAGTGGTATAAAATACTGAAACTTTTGCGTCACCGCCAACCCACGATGGCACTGACGTGATGTGGACTCCCATTACATCAGCACCCTGTTCTTTAAATTATGGATACGCCATTTTGCTGAAAACAATACTTAAGACAAAATATATATTTCCATTCGTTTTGTTGTTCATATAAATGTCTGATAAGATATTTCTTTAAAACAATGTTAAAAACACAGTGTCAATACGAACATTTACACATGTAAGACGACTGAGCTGAGCGACTCCGAATTAAGGTGGAATTAGTAGCGGTTAAGTGACGTTTGTCATGCACTGTATTATGCGCTATAGAAATGGAAGACCATAATGTAATGGAAATGAACCTCTCTGGTATTGCCGACAGTACAATCAGTGTAAAATATAGGCCAGTGTGGATTTAAACAATGTCCTAATGGCAATGTTCAAAATAAATGTAAATCAAATAAATATGTTGGGGTGAGAGGGGGTGTATCTTTGTAGTTAGGCAGTTATATACTGTCTTTATGTAAACAAACTTTAATTTTAACACCGGGTCTCCATTTTAAAAGCTCCTACGAGTTTCGTGGAGGTCCTTTTCGTCACTCTGTTTTTGAATATGTATGGTTGAGTTTACGTCAAAAAAATTGGTAAATATTGATGCGGAAATTTTAAAAAGTGTTTCTTTTTCTTGGCCGCATCATTTTTTCAACAGCATAAAAAACAATGTAATTTTGCGATTGGAAATAGGCCTACGTTTTCTTTAAAAAACAATAAAAATCAAACCAGTTTTATACAATATTCTTGCCAAATAAAAACAGTCCCTCCCTCATCTATTAAAAAAAAGCAGTTGTTCCGATTTAAAAAAAAATAAATAAATAAAAAGGCCCGCCCTATTCACTTAAAAAAAATAGTGATCTAATAATTTTTCCTATGTGCCCTAAATTGGCTATAGTGGGACACAGTGATAAACTATAAATATCCTGTTTAATATTTTAAAAAATAATCATATTCTTTTTCATTGTGTCCAATGGTTGCCGAATTGGCTATAGTGGGACACAGTGATGAAGTACAACTGTCTTCTTTAATATTTTCTAAGTTAATCCTTTTCTTTTTCATTGTGTTCAATG
>NW_022683252.1:10437-13078 GCF_011630105.1 Anneissia japonica | reverse complement strand
GGTTTTTTTTTTTTTTTTTTTTTTTTGAATCCGAACAATTCGTTATTGCGCTTTTGTTTTTATTGATGAAGGAGGGACTGTTTATATTTGGCTAGTAATAGTAAATATTGTATAAAAACTGGTTTAATTTTATAGTTTTTTTAAAGAAATGTATCTGAAGTCACAAAATTGCATTGCGTTATGCTGTTAAATAATTGATGCGGCAAAAAAAAATTGTTTTTTTTATTGCCGCATCAATATTTCCCGAATTTTCCCCGCGGGGTGGGTGGGGGAAGGGGGAGTGAAAATCTAACAATTTTTTCAGTGCCCTAAATTGGCTATAGTGGGACACAGTGATAAACTATAAATATCTTGTTTAATAATTTCAAAAATAATCCTATTCTTTTTCATTGTATCCAATTGTTACCAAATTGGCTATAGTGGGACACAGTGATGAAGTACAACTGTCTTCTTTAATATTTTCTAAGTTAATCCTTTTCTTTTTCATTGTGTTCAATGGCTTCTAAGATCACATAGAACAACTTATTAGATTATCGCTCTTTAAAAAAAACGACGAGGGAGGGTGGTTTTTTGTAATTTTGTTTTTGTTTTTGTTTTTCTTTTTTTAATCAGAACAATTCGTTATTCCGCTTTTGTTTTTATTGATGAGGGAGAGAGACTGTTTATAATTGGCTAGTAATAGTAAATACTGTGTGGGACACAGTGATAAACTATAAATATTTTGTTATTATTTTTCAAGATAATCCTGTTCTTTTTTATTGTGTCCAATGGTTGCCAAATTGGCTATAGTGGGACACAGTGATAAAGTACAACTGTCTTCTTCAATATTAATTAATATCAGCCGTTTATGAGATTTTGTAATGGATTGCTTTTTACTTTTAGACGACTTAATTTTTCCCATTGTGTATTTCTTCTTACAAAAGCTTTCTTATCAAAGTACAGATCGGACGGATATTTTACCAAAAAAGAAGAAACTCTCACTTTTATCTTTTTGATCATCGACACTGCTTTAACTTGATTCGCTAATAAGTTTAGTAGTTCTTCCCATTATGGGCTCCCTAGCTTCCAAAAATGTTTCCGGAAGTCATAGTCTCGTTTGGTCCAGGAATATTGTGTTTTTTCCACATTGTTGAAAATTAATAAAATTCTGAAATTCTCCAATTACAGATAACATATAGTAATAAATATAGTAATAAATAACATAAAGTAAATTTATGTATAAAGATTTACTTTGTAACATTTTAATGTATTCCAATTAATTCTATGTAATTTTCATCATATTATTTATTATAGCTCTGGAGTATTTATTATAGTTTAAGGAGTAGGTTTTTTTAGTTTCATAAAATAACTTCAACTTTCATTTTTCTCAAAATGTCCAACTCAAAGAGCTCAATCACCAAGCGCATAGAGGCTTTTTCGCATGATGCGCTCTACAAATCCAACTATTATTATTATTATTATTATTATTATTATTATTTGATGATGATGATGATGATGATGATGATTATTATTATTATGATGATGATGATGATGATGATGATGATGATGATGATGATGATGATGATGATGATGATGATGATGATGATGATGATGATGATGATGATGATGATGATGATGACCGAAGTCCGTTTTTGGTATACTAAATATGCCTCGAGGCGCATAACCAGATATCAACAGAAATTATCAATCCGCGAGTGGTGCATGATGGGATTTATTGCGGGCCGCTAAAATTATTAAAATCAACATAATTTGTCTCTTTTTACCTGTTTATAGGCTAATACACTGTATCACAGTACCAAATATATGTTTCGTGTATAGTAAAGGACCCAACAACGGTAGAAATATGGAAATTAACTCGTTGAAAATTTGCAGACACTGGGTCTTTAATAACCCTTTCAAAGCTTTTTTTTACTCGTTTACAGTTAACACTAATTACTATGTGCCCTAAAATGGCTGGAGCTAAAAACACTCAAGAATCATCGAGTCTATTTACATTACAAAACCACAAACATCGGATTATCATACTGGTCCTTCTATTTTATGTGGAGCCTAATGGTAAGCATTACATACCGTACTTATTAGTTATTCTAAGCAATAGGCATAGGCCTATGGTTATGTAGAATAATAAGTGTGTGTACATCAGAAAGGCGTAATCCCCGTTTTCCCGCTTTGGCTGTGTCATGTGATTTATTCTAGCAAGAAACCCCCCAACAATGAGCGCTACAGCCATTAACACTGCCAGTTGATCATCAAACATAGGTCTACTTACTGAATATTTAAGCGTCTAATTCAAACATCAAATACAGGTCTACTTATACGGAATTTTTAAGCGTATAACAATATTATATCTTAACAGTGCGGTCTCACTTGAAAAGTTTTTTGGCCTCTTTGGACTTAGTTTATATTATTTGAAGCCTATTTTAAATTTTAAACCAGTCTTGCTCTTCTTCATTCATTAATGAATTTAGTTCTAAAGAAGGCCAGAGGACTGGTCGAAAATTTCTTTGAAAATAAATAAGAGTCCACATGACTCGTTGCTATAATTTCAAGAACACAGCGTGGATTTACGATGAATTGAAAAGTAAAACTGAAAAAAAGAGAAAAAACTCAGCCTCAACCTGGCTCGAATCCGGGACCTGTC
>NW_022683252.1:5071-10315 GCF_011630105.1 Anneissia japonica | reverse complement strand
TCCGATCAGAATGACAAAATAAACTAAGCATCCACTGGAAGGAATCCTAATATCTGCAGACGGATCCGTTTCGGCCTTCCAGGCCTCATCAGTGCATCTAGGGTATAGACCCAAACGAAACGTTCGACCAGCCTAGGTTCATTGTTAATATTATGAGTTAGTTTAGGGATCGACTTCGAATTGAAGTAGGGGCCTACATGAAACACTAATTCATATTTCATTCATTTGATTTTTTTTATTTTCTAGATTAGTGTCTACAGTTCACCCTCTAAATCGAGACCACATTGTGAACGACCTTTAAAATAATTTCTATAAATTACAGGATTACTTTTTTAAAAGATTGATTGGAGATTGTTAGATGGCAAAAGCGGCCTTAAATTAGAGGGTTCTCGAATTAAGGGCAAATTTTATAACATTCTCTCATGTAGGCCTACCGTAAAACCTCGAATTGAAGTCCTGGGTTTCGTCTTATTTTTTTTTTTTTTTTTTGCAAACTTTGGGTGGGCTTCTTTTCGTGGCTACTTCCGCAAAGTAAAGAGGTGGGGTGGGGGGTGCTTCTTTTCAAAATAAATGCTGTATATTTTGGGAATTACTACTATAACAATAAATAAGGCCACTGTAACATCATTGTGTATCATGGAGTGTATGGACCGGCATTAAATTACCTAAACTGTATATACCAAACGTGCTTTTAATTTATTTTGTATTTTGAAATTCATGTACAGCGTATACTGTGCTTTCTTGAAAACATTGTTTTCTTTTCGAGATGGGCTTCTTCTCGAAATTAAGCCCATTTAGTTTCAGTACACTGACATGTATGTTGTGCACGAAAGTCTGAACGAATTAAGTACACTCGAAAAAAAAATATTGACAATGGTAATTATTGTTATGATGATGATGATGACGATCATAATGATACTGATATCTGACTCGCATCACCAGATTACGAGAAACGGGACCAAATAGACCGTATAATAGGCCTATGCAATTTCAGCAAAACGTAATTATATCATAAACATAAAGTTTTACCTTTAATTTTACTATTTTTGATGTTTTAGGTTCAATATTCTCAATATAAAATCCTAAAATTTAGTCATTTTATGAAGGCCATATATTCTACACGAAACGTATAGCAACAGTTAATAATGTGCATTAAATTCACCGCCTTTCAAGCCGTATTAAAATCATCCTCAAAGGCCTCCAGCAGTAGGGCAGCAGTACTAGTAGAGTACCGTTGTAATCATTTAAAGGATTTCTTCAATTATTAGAATTTTTTTAAATCAATAAAAACTGGTATCTTGATTTTCCTTGGAAACTGATAAATTTATTTTTTTGTCGCCATTTTGATGTTTGTATTTAACGACGGATTGCATGCTTTTGTGAGTATGGATAATAGAATGAGGTTCATTGTTAATATTATTATGAGTTAGTTTAGGGATCGACTTCGAATTGAAGTACATGAAACATTAATTCATATTTCATTCCTTTGATTTTTTATTTTGATGATCATAATGATACTGATATAAATGATAACAAAAATTATAATGTAGATCGCTTGTTTAACAGTCTCATCTTATTGATATAATAATAATAATTACCCGTAAACTGGGGTAACTTTGGCAGGTTTTTCACATTATAGGGCCAATATCTCCAAAAAAACTGAATCTTTTTTTTTTCTATCATATTATTTACATTTGAGGGTTAATGTTGCCACTTATGTTGAAAAAAATAAAAATCTGCATACAATTTTTCCTTGGGGGCCCATAAAGGAGCTGCCAAAGTTACCTTATGTTTGGGGCAACATTGGCACTTGACACATTTTCTATGAATTAACATAAATGTTGAGAATAGACAAACACAAGCTGAATTGTATTGGCAAGCAAATATCAACTTTAATAGCATCTAATAAAATTTAAAACGGTATGAAATCATTAAAAAAATCATAATTATAAAGTATTAAAGTGCTGTATAATAATAATATGCATTTATATTAGCTAAAATCCCATTAGTCCGAATCACTCGCACATTCACATCAACCAAATTCAGGCTTGTATTCACCACCATTGCATTGAACACCTTGACTTCTCTCCCTTGTTTATTCAGATGTCTGAATAATAATTTTCAGGTCATATGGAGTTATGGGTATCCCCATTTTGCCACTTCCGAGAGCGTTTGAACGAGAACCATCTCCTCCGCTTTCACTCAGCACTGTAGGTCGTCCTACATTTTTCTTATGCTTTTGATGTAGCTTGTTTTGAAGAGTCGACCTCGTACGGCATCTACGGCTTCTTATACATCATCCGTCACTGAACGATTTATATTTCCTCTTTCCATTTCCTGCCTTGTAATTACGAACCATGGTAGAACTGCAATTAAAAAGCGAAACCGTTTAATAACACCAAACACTTTTAAATTGTTTTCTCCCTACTGACATTTTTAAATTCACTATATAGAAAAACGCCTGGGCCTAAATAAATACATGAAAGAAAGGTAACTTTATTGTTATACAGTATAAACCTTTATATGTACTACTATTTAAATTTACATTGATGTTACCTACCCAAACAAAAACAAAACATTTACTTCCGGGTTTAGGCCTAGTAGAATGTTGGCATCATAAATAATATTATTACTATTATTTTTAGTTAGGATTAATAATTTTGATAATTATTTGTATAGACACTTCTGAATACATAACCCATAAATTATTTAGTGGTTGTGGGTGTGTCCAGTACCCTAAATTATGCAAAACATTCTCGCCTAGAGAGAATTGACTAGGACTAGACTTGGAGGAGTTAAAGGTCAGGCACAGGCATGGAGCATGATGCCTCAATTTCAATTTCAATTTAATGGATATCACTTTCGTAACAGTGGCACACGTTGGACAATACCCAACGGTGCATCCAAATATAAGAGAAAAATAATAAACTTAAACTAGGAGTAAATTAAACTAAAATGTATATACAAAGTAAAATTTATCAACATATTGCATTGGCATGTAGGTCTATGTGTTATGGTACCGGCAGTCTTACAGGACCGTATTATTTACAGAGTTGCTGTATGAATTGCAAGTTAATATGGAGCTAGAACTAACAGACAAATAACTAACATTACAAGATATTTATAACAAAATATAGAGCTTGCATGCATGGTGTATGTTAATAGCTCTATTGTTCGAACTGAGTTCCTGTGCTTGGTTTCCATATCAAAACAAAACAAAACAAAACTGTCACATGTTCGTTTCGTTTGACCAATCATAACACGGTTGACGTCTGTTCTCTACTCGCAAGTGGTGTATGTCGTCTAGCTGCATTGCAAGATGCTCAGACAAGCTTAAACATGTTTTAAAATCATGTATTCTTTCATAGTCACACACTTAATATGTTCTTTAACTCATATATAGCTGACTTACCGTTCAAGGTCAAGTAAATAGTTGCTATAACAAAGGCTGGACATTTTCTGAATATTATGATTTTTCGAAAGAGTTTGGCGAACAATGCACGATCGGTAAAGGCTTTTGTACACGATTTTCTTTACATTTGACTATTTGACTAGAGGGCGTTACCATATGGCCTGTCTTCGATTTTATTTTTTTTTTCTATTTATTCGCAATTTTTTAACATGACCCTTAAAATTAGGCCACACCCCCAAAGCCTTTCTTATATTTTTATAAAAACCTATATTTAAAAAAAAAATCAAGCTTGATATAATTAAATTATTTATTTCTGAACAAGTTGGTACCAACCATTCGCCAATCAGATGAATAGAAATCCTCCGAACGAGCCGACAAAGTTTGCAGGTAGTGAACTGCCAAAGTTACCCTGCATGCCAATGTTACCCCAGTTTACCCGGTAATGACCAAAGACCACGAACGGGCTGTAGACTCGCATCACCAGGTTTCGAGAAACGGGACCAAATAGACCGTATAATAGGCCTATGCAATTTGAGCAAAACGTAATTATATCATAAACATAAAGTTTTACCTTTAATTTTACTATTTTTGATGTTTTAGGTTCAATTTTCTCAATATAAAACCCTAAAATTTTGTCATTTTATGAAGGCCATATATTCTACACGAAACGTATAGAAACAGTTAATAATGTGCATTAATTTTTGAAGAAATTCACCGCTTTTCAAGCCGTCATATTTCGCTTCCCTACAATGTATTGTCGGCCATCTTTTGTTATTCTGTGAAATAAATATATATTGTGTGATGTGATTGGCTATTTTTGTCTCAGGTAATGATTTTTATCCAATAGAAAATTTCTTAAAAATGTAACCATAGGTATCAAATGATGCCTTGCGGGTATTGATGGAAGAGTTTGGTGTTCCACAACAACTAATTTGGATGGTGAAGAACTTGTATGATGGCACAAGTGAAGTTCGAGTCCGAGAACGGAGCTGTTCCGATTTCAAAAAGGAGTAAGACAAGCAGGGGCGGCAAAACCAGTACGGCAGATACGGCGGCCGCCGTACCAATACTTTGACATGATTGTTTTCAAATATTCCGTCTGAATAACCTAATGATGTTGAACATTCATAAGGAAAAGCTTGATGGTTTAGACATCGACAATATTGCGAATGAATGCGTTTATAGTGGGAGTGAGCATAGTGAGTATTTTGGAAAATTCAGTAATGGGGTGTAGGCTGACCTTCCAGTTAGAAAACATGTTTTATGTAGGTTTTGTGGCTCTTGTACATTATTCATATTTACATGATGGTAACACGCCGTACCAATCAATAAATGCTTCCGCCGCCCCTGCAAGGATGTCTAAACTCCTCACTACAAGATTGTTGGTGAAAAGATTATAAGAGAAGTAGAATAGAGAGCTGGTAAAGTAAATCTGAAATATCAGACATGCGGATGACACCACCACAATATTGGCCAGCTCCAAAGAAGAACTTGGGCAATGGACTTTTCCGCTAAGCCCCGCCCATTGGATATTGTTGCTAAGGTCCCACAAGACGACAATGTTAAAACATACGCAAACACGTGCGTTTGTGGGACAACACGTGTGTTTGTGAGACGCGCGCGTATTCCTAGCGTTTTTCTGATTAGTCAGTTGTTAAGTTTGATTGACACTCCGGGAAAGGTCTATTCAGCTGAACTGCTTAGATTTTTGATAGAGTACGAGTTTACAGTGAATGCGCCAGGATCTGCCCGACAGGGTGGGGGCTAAGGGCCCCGACGGGATGGGGCTAGCCGAGCGAAGCGAGCCTCACTTCGCTGGAGGGGGGGGGGGG